>NW_005871723.1:194436-232450 GCF_000147115.1 Myotis lucifugus | reverse complement strand
GTGACCACACTGTAAGGTATAAAAATATGGAGCCACTATATTGTACACCTAAAGCTAACATAACTAATATAACATATACCACTTATAGTTAAAAATAAAAGTCATAATAAAATAATAAAAGACTGAAAAAGCCCACAAATGCAAAGGCCTTATATCATTAGTTGTCTCTGAGGTTCCCAGGTGTGTGTGTGAAATCCGTGCCCAGGCGTTAAGCGCGTCAGGCTTCCGGTGGACGAGGGGGAAGAGTGATGAGCAGTGGAGCGAGGAGCCTGAAGTCTGTAGGGAAGGCGGTGACCTTGCTGCACCAGGACTCGGTTCCTGGCTCCCGGCCCGCGCAGCCAACCTCAGGTCACAAGTGGGGACACTTCCTCTCAGGCAGGCTCTGCGTCCTTTCAGCAGTCGCAGGCGCATGGAGCGTGGGCCCCAATAGAATCCTGCAAGTGAATCGCATCCTGACACCCAAATAATTATGGGGTGATGGACCCAGTGGCCCCCAAACTGGAGCATGTCTCAGAATCACTTGGGGGCTACGTTACAGTCAGGTTGTTGGGGCCCACCCAGGATTTCTGATTCAGGAGCTCTAGGGCTGTGCTGGGGCCCCAAAATCTGCATTTCCAACTTCCAGGAGAGGGTACTGCTGCGGGTCCCTGCTCTGAGAACCACAGTCCATATCAAACATCAGGAAAAATTCCACGTCGACAAAGTGAAGACGATCACTCAGAACCTCCCAGCTGGCCCTGTGCGTCCGGCCAACAGGGACAGCTCCACCAGTCGTCACATCCTTGACTTTGTACAATGGGCAACATTTACACCAGATGCCAGTTTTATTTGTTATTGTTATTATTTTTTAGATTTTAAACCCATTTGTTAGAAATGAACAGATACAGCGGGCAGAAAATGAGTAAGGACACAACAGAACACAACACCATCCATCAACTAGATGTCCTTGACATCTACAGACAAAGACATTGAACAACAGCATGAAACACATTCTTCTCAAGCTTACATGGAGTGTTCTTCTAGACCACATTCTGAGCCATAAACCACATCTTAACAATTTTTTTTCTTAGCCCTTTCTAAAAAATTAAATTCATTGAGGTGACATTGGTCAACATGAACATATAGGTTTCAGTGTGGGTTTCTATGTTACAAGATCTGTATATTGCACTGTGTGCCCACCACCCAAAGTCGAATCTTCTCCTGTCACTTTATATTAGGATCCTCTTTTCTCCCCCCGCTTTCCTCTAGCAACCAGTACACTGCTGTTTGTGTTCATGAGTTTCAGCTTTAAATCCCATATACGAGTGAAATCATATAGTTCTTAGCTTTTTCTGACTGACTGACTTATTTCCCTTAGCACAATGTTCTCAAGGTCTATTCATTTTGTTGCAAGGCTTACTTTTTAGTGCTTAATAAAAGAAACAGATGCCTGTTTTAATGGAATCTCCTCTGAAGCTTAGTATCAGACCCCACTCCAGCTTGCTTCACCGAGCTTTCCGCCAACTGATGGGATTGTGGTGACTTCAATTACTGCCCTCAATTGCTAATCACACAAAACTACCAAAGAACAGGGACACCCTGCCCAGCAACCCCCAGTCCAGGAAGGATCTGCATATACTGTTAGGTCTATAATGTGGAATCATAGAAATTAGAGAATTCATTTAAAATGTGTTTAACCCTCTGGTGAAAAATCTTACATTTTTCTTAAAGTAACTCATGCATTTTACCCTGGTATTGAGTAGGACATTTCCTGAGGGCAGGGTACATTTCTTAAAAAAAATACTCTGCTCCTGATGCTTCTGCCAGTGTTCCCCACATAATAGACAGTATTTATCCTTGAAATGAAAGCTGTAGCCTGTTGCTTTGTGTAAGAAAGTGACTTGGAAATGAATAATCAGAGCTGCACTGTCTTTGAGATGCAATGCAAAGGAGCGACCTAGAGCTGAGGGAGCTGTCCTAGAGCTGAGGGAGCTGACCTAAAGCTGAGGGAGCTGACCTAGAGCTGAGGGAGCTGATATAGAGCTGAGGGAGCTGACCTAGAGCTGAGGGAGCTGATATAGAGCTGAGGGAGCTGACCTAGAGCTGAGGGAGCTGACCTAGAGCTGAGGGAGCTGACCTAGAGCTGAGGGAGCTGATATAGAGCTGAGGGAGCTGACCTAGAGCTGAGGGAGCTGACCTAGAGCTGAGGGAGCTGATATAGAGCTGAGGGAGCTGACCTAGAGCTGAGGGAACTGTCCTAGAGCTGAGGGAGCTGACCTAGAGCTGAGGGAGCTGACCTAGAGCTGAGGGAGCTGACCGAGAGCTGAGGGAGATGACCTTGGGCTGACCTTAAGAAGGGCCAGCATGTATTTCTGCCTGTGACTCAGTGAGTGTTCATCAGAAGGGCCTGGATGGGTGGTCTGCTTGCCTTGAGTGATAGCAGACCCTGCTCCCGAGTCCTTACTTCACGGAACAGGATGGCCAAGGTCAAGGTCAACAGAGCTTTTTTCCTTTGAGGCAAGCCGGTGAAACCAGCGGCAGAGAGCTGTCAGAGGGCTGTGCACTTCACAGGGCCCTGGTCCTTTAGGTGAATGGTGCCCAACGTTGATGGGATGTCAGATTAAAACTCTTCCTCCCGCAAGAGAAACAAACCAGTGAGGGTGGGAAAGAGCAGAGCTCCATCCAGCAGCTCTCAGGGCGCTGTGGTGGGAGCCTCAGAGGACGGAAGTGCCCTTGCAATATCTATAATAATAAAAGCATAATATGCTAATTAGACCAGATGTCCTTCTGGACAAAGCTGCAGCAGTTGGGGACTGCAGCAGATGTGGCCGCTGCAGCGGTGGGGACCAAGGCCCTTGCACAAATTTCGTGCACTGGGCCTCTAGTAATGAAATAAAACACCAGCCACACTCTCATCAGATCACTGATGCTACTAAACTTTGTCTTAACGAATCTTACGTCGTGATGGAGATCACTTAACCATGGTGCAAAAACACTTTGGAGGAATGAACTCCTGGTCTTAAAACTTCTTATTACAGTGCTTATCCACAAAGACACAATCTTAGTTTGACAGTCAGAATAGCACTTTTTATCCCTTCATTCCATGACTCACCTCCAGGAAGTTTCACAGGGAAAGTCTCAGTTCACATGTGACAAATGACCTGAGTAATTGAGGGACCTTCTTGCAACCGTCTTGCCTCACTGACTGCCCACTCTGTGCTTTCACCCCATCTCAGATGCTGAGTTCAGGCTGCACACACTCATTTTCCTGGTGCTGAGTGAGGCATTGCATTCAGTTATGCAGATAAAAATTAAAGGGTAGCTCTTTATCACCAGGAAGATTTGTGTCTCCTTAAACTATATCATGGTTTGAGTCCAGTGGGTTTGCAAGAAGGACTCAAACCAAATTGGTCTTGCCCACATTTTAAAGTCTTTTCACAGTCCGCTTATATATTGCAGACAGATGCATAAATCTTAAAGCAATCAGAGTCAGCTGAAAAAAGGAAATGTTCTAAGCAGTGGCCTGAGTAAGAGAGATTTGAGAAAGTGGGATGAGCAGATTGGGACGAGGCTGATGGGAGCAGTGCGGAGGGACTGTGTTGATTCACACACTTCAGGGAGGGGGTGAACTGGCAGCCACTCGAGGGTGGTTGATCGCTCTATGCCACGTGTTTATCTTGCTAAAGAAACTTCCACAGCAAAGTAATGGCCACCGTGTGCTTGTAACTGCACATGACTGTCACGATCTTCTTACTGGTGACTCCTTGATGGTCAAATGGACGTGAAGAACAAAGTTGTTTGAGGAGGGGGAGTTCCCTAGAATGTAACTAGATTAAAATAAGAGCTTATGGCCTAAATGTCTATTCCTAGAAGTGAACGTCAAGTGCACATATTTGACTTTTGATCAATTCTGCAAATTTGCCCTCCGCAGAGGTTACAAAAGTTTCTAGTCCAAGAAGTGGTGTACAGAAAGGTTGCTAAACCTGCCCGTACCCTAGTCATTCAGTGTTGCTTTGACAAATATTTCATTATTGTTTAATTTGCATTTATTGCTTTTATTTTCATTTTATATTGTTTCATTGTATTTCTTATTTCTATCTTACCATTCTTGACTAATATATTTGATCAGCAATTAATATTTCAGTTTTAATAATGCAATATTCATGTAGTTACTATTCTTATTATTTTCCTTCTAGTTTTCTCTCTTTCTTTGAGATACAGAATTTTTTATTTTTGTATTTTGTGTTTAATCTTTTTCTTGTGGTGTCTGCCTGTTCATTCATGGTTAAGAACTGCCTTCCTACTCCAAAATTATCTAAAAATTTTATCTTATTTGTCTTGTAGTCTTTTAATGACTTCATCTTTACTTAAAACCTTTAAGCCATTGGATTTTCTCACATAGTGAGTGAGGAAGAGATCTGCCTTAATCATTTGTATGAACAGGGCTCCCAGTGGAGTCCTCCCCTCTCGGGGCGCAGCTTACCGGAGTGCTCAGGGCCATGAGCTGTGCTGCGCTGTCTTTCCTGGGGTTGCTAGTGGGGCTGGCGTGGGGACGTCTCATTATGGAATCAGAGCTGTCCGCACTGATGCAGTCCTTCCTGACTCTCTCCTCCAGAGCTGTGCTTCTTATGCGTTGTCACAGCTGGCCTCTAAGTTCTGCTCTTGGTTTTTATATTTTTATTTCTATACATTCTCTGTGGATATTCTTCTTATTTTATTTTAGTTTTTTAGATATGTTTTTATTGACATTTAGAGAAGGAGGAAGAAAGAGGGAGAGAGAAACATCTATCAGCTGCCTCCTGTATGCCTCCTACTGGGAACCGAGCCCACAACCTGAGCATGTGCCTTGAGTGGGAATCGAACCAGGGACCTCTCAGTGCATGGGACACTGCGCAGCCAACTGAGCCACACTGGCCAGGCCCTCTGGATGTTCTGCTAATTTAGCTTGTCTGTGCTGACAGTTTCTCGCTCCATGGCCATGCACATTTTACTCAATAATTGCTCTCTCTTCCGTATCCTGGGGTCCAAAGTATAGGGGTTGGGTAGTTTCTTTAGATTTTAAGTTAAGATGCCTCATTTCCTTATGTTTTTTTAAGTGTATAATTCAGTGGTTTTTTATTACATTTACAGATCCGTGCGACCACCACCCCAGCCCATTTTAGGACATCACATTTAACATCACCTCCAAAAGAAACTGTACTTACAGTGTCACCTCCCTACCCCCCAGCCTGCACCCCCGCAGCCCAAGTCTGCTTTCTGACTCTGTCTGCCTCGTCTGGGCATTGCGTGTAAGTGGAATCACATAACCTGTCCTCCTAGTTTGGCTTCAGGGTATTACTGGCTCAGATGAGCTGGGAAGTCTTCCCCCTCTTTGACTATTTGGAAGAGTTTGTGAAGAATTGGTTTTCATGACCTTTTAAGCGTTTGATTCCCCAGGGAAGTTGTCTGGGCCTGAATTGTTGGTTATGCGTGGTTTTTTATTACAAATTCAACCTCTCCAGGCCGTGACGGTTGACTATATGTGTCCACTGGATGGGGCCAAGGCCAAGGGATGCCCAGGTGCCTCATCCAACAGGCTCCGGGTGTCTCTGTGAGGTGCTGTTGGATGAGATGGACATTTAGATGTGTAAACTGAGCAAAGCCTGCAGCCCTTCCTCGTGGGGGTGGGCAGGCCTTTCATTGTAGTTCTCCCCCGCCCCACACCCCCTGAACTCTATCTGTAGGAACCTTGAGCAGGGACATTAGAGTGATTTCCCACAGAGAAGAATTTGTATTTTCTTCAACCAAAACATGGGGGCCATATCCATATGGTTGCCTGGAGCTAATGTTGGATGTGTCCTGGGCCACACGTTTGATGTGAACGGAGGCTCTAAGCCAGAGGTGGTGAGGAGAGTTAGAGAGATTTTTTATTGTCGCATGTGCCTGGAGTATCCAGGTTGGGTTGGCGATGGCGCCACGGCCCCTGCAGGGGGCGTCCTCAGGTCCCCCTGGGTCAGCTCCTCGTCCCCCTGCCGGGGGCCTGGGACCAGGACTTGTCCCTTTCCTGGGCTCCATAAAACTCCTAATTTCCTCCCATGTTGTCTCCTATTAAGACAAATGTTTTTTAAAAGAAAGAATAGTTTAACAATTTATTCATCTTTTTCAGTTTGGAATGCCAAGAGTCAAGTTTTCCCCCAAATGCCCATTTTGCTGGAAGTGGAAGTTTTCCTAGTAACGTTTGTTTCATGTATTTCAAAACTATTTTTAGGTACAGAAGGGCCCATGACTTTTAAAATATTCCTGGAGAGCTGCTGTCATCACCAACATGCAGCATCCTTCCTGGTGCCATTACCTGGGACCCCTTGGTCTCACATAAACATTCCCCTGCCACCTGTCTTCTCTTTCTTAGCATTTGCTGGGTATTTTCTTTGTAGACCTTTACTTCATCCCTCCTGTATCATTTTTAAAAATATGTGTTTATTGACTTCAGAGAGAGGAAGGGAGAGGGAAAGAGTGATAGAAACATCGATCAGCTGCCTCCTGCACGTCCCCTACTGGGGATTGAGCCCAAAACCTGGGCCTGTGCCCTGACTGGGAATGGAGCCTGCGACCTCCTGGTGCCTGGGATGATGTCCATCCAACTGAGCCACACCAGCTGGGCCCTCTGAGGTCATTTTAAGTGTCTTTTCTACCAAATGAAAATTCAAAGTTGATTTAGATTCTGCTTATAACAACACCTCTGCAACTGAATAGGTACATTTGGACCCATTAGTAACTATTGGGAGGATTAACATTTGGGGATGTATTCCTTCCATATTATTTTGTACTTTCTTCTTTTAATACTTTCAGGGGTGCATTTCCCCCTTCTATTGTTTTCTGTTGCTGTATAACAGCATCGTCACTCTGAGCGGCTTCACCAACACACGTTTATTCTCTCAGTGTCTGTGGGTCAGGTGTCCAGACACGGCATCCTGGCTGCTCTGCTCAGGGCCTCGCAGCCTGTACTGCGGACACCTGCTGTGGCCATGGTCACGTCTGAGGCTTCCCAGGGGAGGAAACCGCTTCCAAGCTCATGTGCTCACTGGCCACACTCGGTTCCTGGTGGTTGTTGGACTGTGGGCTCCATTTCTGCGGTGTGTGCCTCCTTCCTTGTCTCCATCGGGCAGCTCACACCTGGTAGCTGGCGTCTTCAAAGCCAGAGGGAGCCATTTCTGAGGAGGACGGAGGGCAGAAGGTCCTGTGGTCCATCACACACACCCCATTGCCCTGGCCGCGCCCTGTGGTTGCAAGAAACCCAGGTCCTCTGCCTCGAGGAGGAGGGGCCGCACAAGCCCATGAACCCCCGCAGGCAAAGTCGGGCACCCCTGCGTCTGTCCACCACACTGCCCAGGCCTCTTCTGGATCCACACCGTTTCCTTTGCTTATGGTTTGGGTTATTTCTATTTTCACATTCCTACTTACACCTGTTCTTTCCCAACAGTGTCTAGAGTTGTTCACAGTATATAGTCTTCCCCAAATGAGCCAAGGTATTTCATTCATACTATTTTGGATGAAAAAATATTAGTGCAAATCTGGGGTATTGGGTGTGACCCGGAGAGGTGGCCCTGGGCAGAAGCTAATGTTAGAGGAGTTGTTCACTGTGAATTCCCATCTGACTACTCACCCATCAGGGCCCTTTTATAAACACTCCTGCCCAGGCCCCCTCTCGGGGAGCAAGCTAGTAAGTTTGCTCGCTGATCAGAATACTTATGTCAGACTCCAGTGTTAGGGACCGGCAGTGTCTTCCTATTAGTCACCCAGAGCTCATTTGCAAGATGGCCGGGGCCGCTGCCCTAATGCGCAGGTGGCACAGTGAGGGCTGGAGTCCCAGGAGGCCCGAGCTTCTCCACGCAGGGGAGGCCATGCCAGGTGACAGCAGCCCACACAGGTCAGGTCACCTGGACCAGACCTTCTTCACCGAAAATGCCCAACACAGATGCATCCAGTCTCCCGCACAAGGACGGACTCCTGTCCCCTGCTCACCCCTCTCTCTGTTTACAAGGGTAGAAAGCACGGGTGGCACATGCAGGACCAGCTCCCATGTAATTCCTTTTCTGTTCTGAAGGAGGTTTTTAGAATGGAAGTAATTTGTTTCATTAAGGACCACATTTCTAGGTCACAAAAGCACTCATCTAAAATTCTTAATTGTTTCCCTTTTCTAACAGGTTAAGCAAAACCCAGTGTAGTTATTTAGAAAATATTGGACATAATCCCAATGTATGCTTATTGATATTTGTGTCCTTAGAACTCAGAAATTCTCTCGGTGTGTGTGTGTGTGTGTGTGTGTGTGTAAAATTGCTGACATTCGTTGCTCTAGTCAATATGTAAACTGCTAAGCTCAACACAAAATCTGAAACTCTATCAGGAAGGAGCTGTTTCTACACTTGACAAACGCCCTCTCTGCCCAGCGCCTGCTCACAGCTTTCTAGCTGTGACGCTGGACCAGAGCCACGACTCCACGGCGAGTGTTTGGGGACGGACTCTGAATGCTAAGTCTGCCCGGAGGATGTTTTCTCGTTCGCTGCCAGCACCCCCCGTGGATGCAGGATTAAGATGTCAGTTAAGCTAAGGAGAATGCAAAACAGACTTTATATCTTCTAGTAGACTCGTCTCGATGCTTGCGTATAAGCACATCTCTCGGATACCTTCTTGTAAAATGTGGCTGTGGAGATGGTAGTCATGTTTGGTTTGCCTGGTGTAAGGCCTCACTGAGGACAAGACCACACATGTGAAGTGTGGGGTCACCGGGGTGTCTACAGGCACGTGGTCCTCTCTGTACATGCAGCCCGGGGCCTAGAGTAGAGAAAGCGTATAAAAACACCGATGGCGCCCTCAGTGGAGTCCAAGGCTCTCCCAGCACTGAGTGTGTTGATGTGATCATTTTTCAGGCACCACTTCCGTGATTTCCGTCCCATCTCGTTCTGATTAGTCACTGACATACGTCTTCCAAGGACAAGGTAGGAGGCGCGCCCACCTGGCGTGGGTTCCAGGTTTTCCACTTTTAGTTTTTTCTTCTTCTTCTTGTCTGGAAAGTCAAGGTAACGTTCGGTGCCATCAGCTGAAAGACTTGTGGGGTCAGCGTGAGCTGATGGACCGTGGACGCGTGGCCACTAGGTTTGTGAGGAAGACTCGGCCAGAGGAGTGTGGCCGCCGGGAACAAGGTTCCTGTCTCGAGTCTGGGCACCTCTCCCGGGGGCTGGCCCTGCTGCAGCCACATCACCGTCTGCAGGGAAACTGTCCCACGTCCTCCTCCCTGCATCTCCTCCTGTGATCCCACCTCCCGCCCCTGGGCCCCCAGGTTACACTAGAGCAGTGATGGCGAACCTTTTGAGCTCGGCGTGTCAGCATTTTGAAAAACCCTAACTTAACTCTGGTGCCTTGTCACATATAGAAATTTTTTAATATTTGCAACCATAGTATAACAAATACTTATATTTTTGATATTTATTTTATATATTTAAATGCCATGTAACAAAGAAAAATCAACCAAAAAATGAGTTCTCGTGTCACCTCTGACACGCGTGTCATAGGTTCGCCATCACTGCACTAGAGGCTTCAAATGATTATGTCATCCTGAGTCCTCTATTTCCAGGAGGATTTGCTTCCTCGCACAGCCCCCTGCCCAGGTGTTTCCAGCTGCTGGGAGGGGCTCAGCCACTGAACTCATTCATGGAGTTCCCACCTGCTGCTGCGCAGACCTGGGTTTTTCCTTCAGCCCTCAACAGAGACGTCTAACAAAAGGAGGTTTCTGTTCCTCTTCCGTACACAGGAGCTGCCGGATGAGGGGCAGAACGCGCCTGCTCTGGTGTTGTGAGGGAGGCGGTCTGTAATTGTCGTTATCTGTGACAATTAAGGCGGCACGCACTGTGTTGTGACAGCTCTCGGAGGTGTGTGTGGAGCAGCGAATGCTAGTCACACCCCACGACTGCTCTGCGGCTCAGAACGCCCTCGCTGTGTGAAGGCACCCGGAGGGGAGCGTGTGTCTGCAGCCCTTGCCGAGTAGGCTGGGTCTGGAGAGTTTTCAGGGACTGGATATCTGTGTCCCCTCCATATCCTCTGTTGAAACCGTGCCCCAATGTGACGGTGTGAGGAGGGGGCCTTTGGGAGGGACTATGGGTCGATGAGGCCCGAGGGTGGAGCCCACACGAGTGAGATCTGTGCCCAGGAGGGTCAGGAGAGCTCGCCTCTCTCTCATCTCCACCGGGAGGCGGAGGCCAAGGCCAAGCCTAGATGTTGGTGGTCTGAAGCCTGGAGGACGCCCTCCGGGACCCTGACGGCCAGCCCCTCGATCTTGGGCGCCCAGCCTCTGGAGCGGAGAGACCCACTCCTCTTGCTCAGAAGGCATGCAGCCTGTGGTGTGTCAGCAGCCCCAGGCGACTCGACCTGACTGCGCACCCAGCACGGGCTCAGGACACACACTGCCACCTCGGCTCGGAGCTGGGCCAGGCGGGGACTCGGGGGCTGACACGCCAGGGAACGTGACGAGGCCACATGCACATGTCGGTGACAACGGGGAGGACTGGGGGCTCCGGAGGGATGCTGCCCAGCCCACGGTGCCCAGGAGCCTGTGAGCAAGACACCACCCCCACGTCAGCGGCTGGGCTGGACCGGACAGCAAGGCCAGGGCAAACATGTGAGCTCTGAGCTCTTCCGTTAACAAGTGAAGGGCCCATTTCCCGTCTGTGTCCGGAGGCGTGGCACCTGCTGGGAGAGTTGCACGGGGCAGCGCAGGGCCTGCCCGTGACGTAGTCCCCACTGAGCAGAGGTTGTTGTCCTTGTCACCGTTTTCATGAAACTGTACAAACCATCGGCTCTGCCAGGAGGCCAGGGCGGCTGCATGTCCAGCAGGTGAGGGTTTAGGAGTGGACACTGTCGCAGCCTAAAGGTTGACACGTGGAGACTTAGATGTCACATGCTTAGGCACCGGGGATCCCCGGTGTCAGGGGATGAGGGGCTGTACACCAGGCCCCTCTGACCCTCCTGGTGCCGCCCCACCTTCTCCCCTGCTCAGTGCCCGGCTGCCCTGAGGCAGTGGGGGCACTGGCAGGAGGTGGAGGGGAGGGGTATGAGGTCACAGCGGTTCCTCCCCAGCTGAAGGCGGCCTCCGCCCACAGCCACCCTCCCTGGGCATGATCCCTGCCCCTGCCTCCAGCCCCTGCCAGCCTTGGATGGAGAATGGCTCCCCAGGCACCCCGGGGCGGCACGGTCCCTGGAGCTCTCCAATCTTGCCTGCAGCTGAGAAATGCCCCTTTATTCCACTGTCCTCCATTTCCTGGTGTGAGTGCCCCCTGGACGTCCTGCGGGCACCTCTCCTATAAACCACACCCTGGCCATTGTCCCCACGGTCTGAGCTGGGTGGGGAGCACTCTGCCTCCTTCCCTCCTTCCCCACCGCGGACACAGCTGCCGGCGGACCTTGCACGTGGAGGCTCGGGCACACAATGCAGACAGAACGGCGGGGGGGAGGGGGGAAGGGGGGGGCACTATGCGCTGTGCCCCTTCCCCCGTTTGAATGACGTGGAAGATGTGATTTTACAGGCTGACCGAGGTGTTTGTGAAGTAGCAGGTGTTACAAACTGCATTGTTATTAGCTGCCCCAGACCAGACATGCAGGTATGGCCCTCCAGCTATTTCACCGTTTGCTAAGTGTTCGCCTTCGGCTGTCACGGATAACGCTTCTTTTTAAATCGTATGCACACAATTAGAAAGTTTTAGGTTAATTAATTCTCCATATTAGGAGAAAAAAATTATACAAATCCAAGGCAATTGGATTAACATTATTATTAATAATAGTTATCACAATCCATAAACATACTTTTAATTTATATGCATAAAAATGGAGTCCTTGCTGTGAAAGAATTGAAAATTCTAGTTAACACAATTTGCAGCCTCGGAATTAAAACTCTCCGCATGGCCACGCTTTGTAAGTGAGACATATCTGCTAATGGCTTCATAGAAATCAATGGTAATTGATTAGCCATACGCGCATTATATTCCAATGGGTCTAGCGTTTCCACAGATAAACAGCGTTCCCCAAACTGCACTGTCAGGTACGGCCGGAAGGAAGTAGGTGGAGAGTGAGCAGGAGTTGGGATGCTCAGGAGTCTTGAGGAGGTTTGAGGAGAAAGGCCGTGGCCTGTCCCTCCCCCCGGGGCAGAGCCCGCCGCTGGGTCGGGTGGAGCAGGGGTCTGTCCGACCGAGCAGATGTAAGCTCATGGGAAGGGGCGCCGTGGCCGCGGCAGGAGGGGTGGCTCACCGGCCTCATGGAACTGGTTCTAGAACTGTTTTCTTTAAATTGAACTCTAGGCAGATGGCGTAACCCACAGAAAGGACAGTTTGGTGGCGGCAATTAGACAACAGGCCCTAAAAGGAAACAACTGTTTTTCCTTCTCCGCAGGAACAAGCAGTTCTGATGGTAAACAGAGGGGGGGGGGGTTCGCCCACACCCCTCATTCTCTGTCTCGGGCACCCAGTGGCAGGTTGGCCTGTAGCCCCAGGCCCCGCGGGGAGGGGCTGAGCCCACAGCGTCAGAGCCAGTGCCAGTGGTGGGCGGCCCACACTCCTGCCCGACCTGGTGTAACAGGGACCACAGCCCCTTCTCAGGCCCATAGGTTGGCACAGCGGCTCACAGATGGCAGGGAAACCCTTCCTCACCTCCAGCTCATCACAGGGGAGAGGGAAAGGAGCCGGCGGGAGCAATGGGGAGGCTCCCAGGCGAGCTCCTGCCTGCCCGGGACAGCCCCCCAGACCCTCCCGGCCGCAGGAAGCTCTCCGACCCCTGGGAGACTCCATCACGCAGGCTGATTAGGTGTCCGCCCATCTCCAGCTTCTCCCCTCCCCAGGGACAGGGTGGGCAGGAGGTCCTGAGCTTCCAGTCACGGCAGGTCCTCCTGGTGACCAGCCCCACCCAGAAATCCCCGGGATTTACGAGTTTTGTGCCAGGAACTGGGGTCAGAGGCCAAACCTTGGGACAAAAAGTGCACCTGGCACCCCCGTCACTCAGGAACTTCCATGCGTGTTAGGGTCTCCATGCCAGGAATGTGGGCCGAGACCAAACACCTGTTCTCCTTATGTCCACCTCCCAGGAGGTACAAACAGGCCAAATGCTCAGTTTAACCCCAGCTGCCAGTTCACTTTTCTTCCCAAACGTGTGGCTGGTGCCAGGGAAGAAGACCTCTCAGGAAGGCCGCGAGGACAGAGGCAGCCAGCGTCGTGGGTTCACAGTGACCGGGAGGCGGATGTCCCGTCCCTTCACCCGCTTTCTCCATCTCCAGCCCAAGCAGCCTGTCACCAAACCCGACTTCCCGCTGAAGCAGCAAGTCGTTCAGCTGGACGTGAGGAAGAAAGGAAAGAGGAAGATGAGAAGAAGAGGCAGAAAAATTATTACAAATGTCAGGATGAAGTTATAGTAGATGCAGTTGGAAAAAATGAAATAAGATTTAAATATACAAAGCAAGAGAGAGAGCACCTGTAGCTTGGATAACTCCTACTGACCCAGCAAAGCTACGGGAATGCAAAAGGCGTGATGCTCCCATGTTGGCCCTGATCCCGGGTAGCACGCCAACATCTCACCTCTCCACCTGGAACCATGTGCCTCTCATCAACAGCACCACAGGCCTGGGAATGGACCAGCACGCTGCCCTTGCTCAGAGAGGGCTGGCTCAGCAGACGGCCTCAGATCACTCTCGCCTTAAACTCAGGCTTTCGTTTTGCTTTGTTTTCGGAATGTGTGCCTAAGTGATGCCTAAAATGTTTTCTCCTGGTGGACAGGTGATTTGTCTCTCCCCGCCCTCCCCCCCCAAGTGAAATTACCAATATAAACTGGGGCTGTGCTTGCAAAGGAAAAGCAAGCTGATCTGATGGCCTCAACACTCTTTCCTGTATGTCAGGTTTCTCCAAATATCTCCACAAGCCAAAGTCAATCACATGCATTACAAATATTGAGAATAGTTCTCTAAAAAATGTTACCGTTAAAGAAGTTTAAAGCTAAATAATAAATGGGTGACATGTTCCTTAACATACATATCATCAAGGTTCAATTCTCTTACTGTAAAAGAGTCAAGCAAATTGATACAAGACAAAATAAATAGACCAATGGGAAGAAAATAGATGGGCAAATAGTACAAGGCAGGTGATTTATAAGAAAAAGGATATGTAAGAAGATGGATTTATCTGAAATTATATTAGTTCAATAAGATTTTATCTTAAATGTTTTATTTCTACCTAAATTATATAAAAGTACATCTGTTAATCTTTCGACACAATTAGATTTTCATGGTTTTTAATTATATAACCATGCTCACAATGCCTTTTATTTTTTATTTTAATTTCTTTAAATTAAAAGTTAAAATGCTTCCAAATGCAGACTCCTCTCAGGGTTTTACTTTTTTTTTCACTGTCTTGTTTAGATAGTTTTATTAATATATAACTTCATGCAGGAAAGTTGGCCCATTTAAAATGGACAAGTCAGTAATTTTTAGTATGTTTACCCAGTTGTGCAATCATTACCTTAATCTAATTTAAAAAAATATTTTTATTGATTTCAGAGAGGAAGAGAGAGAGAGAGGAACATCAATGATGAGAGAGAATCATTGGTCGGCTGCCTCCTGCATGCCCCCTACTGGTCGGCTGCCTCCTGCATGCCCCCTACTGGGGATCGAGCCCACAACCCAGGCATGTGCCCTTGACTAGAATCAAACCTGGGACCCTTCAGTCCGCAGGCTGACACTCTATCCACTGAGCCAAACAAGCTAGGGCACCTTAATCTAATTTTAGAATATTTCATCACCCCCCCCCCCAAAAAAATTCCTATACCTCACCCCATCCTCACTACAGCACCCCTCCCCCCATCTCCCATATCTAGGCCTAGGTAATCACTATTTTCTGTCTCTTCAGCTTTCCCGATTTGGACAGTTCATGTAACTGGAACCATACAACATAAAGTTTTTGCAACCGCTTCTTTTGATACTATTGTAATTAGCTAGTTATTAATAACAGGAAAGGAGCAAAGGGGAGGCCAGACATTATAGGCATGTCCCCTGCCAAACGCTGAGGGAAGGAGACTGGACAAAGGGGAGGTAGACGCATGCCCGGTGAAGTCGGGGGGACTAGCAAAGGTGCTTGCTGTCAATCACACGTGGGAACAAAGGTCATGCGTGGCCACTGCCAGCCCTTGGATATTTGGGCTATGTAATCCCCTGAATGAAGGAATGTGCTCTCTTGGTGTCTCTTGTGCTTCGGGGACTCTTGGGGCCCTTGATGCTTGGGTGAGTGCTCCTGCATTACCCTCAGGGCCCACGCCCTGGGGCCCCTACACACAATGACTGATGGGCTGCCGCCAGCCTGATGCTGAGCGGGCCCGGCTCCAACGCGGAAGGCAGCTCTGGACACTGGCTTTGCGTCTAGCTCCACGGAACCCAGCTGCGCTGCTTCTAGGACTGGACCCAGGGAAATGGGACTGAGAAACACGGAGACTTAATTCTCAAATAAAAATCACTTGTTTCCCCCTGTGAGTCTCAGAAAATTCTTTTTCTCCGGGAATCATAAGGACTCCAGCCCAGCAGCACCCAGTGGCTCTCACTCAGCAGAACCCTTGTAGAAGTGTCCCCCACAGAAAGCATGACTCCACGTGTCATTCCTCTTATGGCCGATCCTTCTCCTCGGAAAGGAGGGAGCACACTGTTCCCCACTCTCCAGGTGCGAACGTTGGTTACTGCTCCTGTTGGCCTATTATAGGTAACGCTGCTGTGAACATTTGCGTGCAGGCTTTTGGTGGACAGATGTTTTCTCTTCTCTTGAAAGGACTGGAATTGTTGGGCCAAATGGTAACTCTTTGCCCGACGTTTCAAGGACCTCCAGGCTGTTCCCACAGCAGCTGCACATTCACATCCCCACCCGCAGTGGATGGGGGTCCAGGATCTCCACGTCCTCACCGACACTTGTCATTTTCTGACTTTTCACTGTAGCAATTTTAATGGGTGTGAAAGGGCAACTCATTATGTCTTTGACTTCATATGATTTTTATAGAAAAGCAAACGAGTCAAATGTAGGCTTGTAAAAATACACGCTTGTGGCATTCCTAGCAGGAGAGAAATGGGGTGTGTTGTACAGATACTTCAGTCATGGTTTTGCACTGGGGCTTGCGACTCTCAAACACGCAGGCCTGAGCCCTCTTGGTTAATGAGAAAGATGCCAGATGACTGATAATTATTCAGCGTTTCCTTACTTCCTGGGCACACAGAAGCTCAGGCTCAATGAGAAGAACCCTGGTAGAAGTCAAGGCACCCATGTGATCCCAGCATTGTGTCCAGCCTGTTTGTATCATCTCAAACACAAATTGAAACCCCTCTCTATGTCCTTACTTTTACTCCATTTCTCCTTTATAAAAGGTTGCACAGGAACCCTGAAATATATATGCTGCTCTACTGCTTTGGTAAAACAGGTATGTAGCTCGGCCATTGTGGCTCAGTTGGTTAAGCATCATCCCATGGACCAAGAGGTTTTCTGTTTGATTCCTGGTCAGGGCACATGCCCAGGTTGTGGGGCTTGATTCCCAGTAGGAGACGTGCAGGAGGCTGCCCATTGATGCCTCTCTCTCATCGATGTTTCCATCCCTCTCTCCTTCTCCCTTCTCTCTGAAATCAATAAAAACATATTAAACTTAAATTTTCTAATATTTAACTTAAATTTTCTCATAGTTTGCTCATTTACAGAACTTTTTTACATAGATATTCTCATGTATAAAAGAGCTGTCTATTAATAGTTTAATATTCTTTATATCTCCTTATGAAAGTTCTTAATTCCAACAAAAGACAGCGTGAGTCAGGGGTCTTAACTGACCTGTTAGAATAAAAGGCACTATTGGCTCAGGAGCGGAGTTGCTGTGGGTCAGCCTCACATGCCTCAAATGCTGAAGAGGTGTGGCATGGCAGTGGGTCTAAACCAGGGCCCCATCCCTTCTCCTTCACTTGTACGCTGTGTGTGTAGTACAGCACACTCATTCGTGTTCAAGAGATAAGTATGTGGAGAGAAAAGAGCCCATGTATTTTGGCCCACATGTCAGTGTCCATGAATCAACACTAAGCAGACACAGATGGGACACAGGTGCTGCGAAACATGGCAGATTCTATCTGCTGGAACCTAACAGAAGTACTGTGGCGGGGGGGGGGCGAGGGGCAGGGAATCATGAGGTAAACATGCTGGCCTTGCAGAATGGACAGAGAACAGCAAATCCTGCTGCAGACACTGGAGACATGAGCCAAACTTGTTGGTAAATCTAGGACCACATTTACACCCTCTGCCCACAGATGGATTCTTGTTCATCAGTACAACACAGGAGAAAACATTCTGAGGTGGGGGGTGGGGAGGGAGCTTCTGATGGCCATGTCATCTATACTAATAATAGAGGAATATGCAAATTGTCCAGGACACAGTAACAGTAATGACCGAACAGCAGGCTGTGTGGAGGGACCAGGCCGGCAGGGCCGTTAGTGAGGGACAAACAAATGACTGAACAGCAGGCTGCATGGGGCGACCAGGCTGGCAGGGGGGCTAGTGAGGGACAAACAAACGACTGAACAGCAGGCTGCATGGGGCCACCAGGCTGGCAGGGGGGGCAGTTGGGGGTGACCAAGCTGGCAGGGGGGCAATAAGGAGCGACCAGGCCAGCAGAGGGGGGCAGTAAGGGGTTACCAGGCCAGTGGGGGGGGGCAGTTAGGGGTGAGCAGGCCGGTGGGGGGGGCAGTTGGGGGCAACCAGGCCAGCAGGGGGGGCAGTTAGGGGTGATCAGGCCAGCAGGCAGGTGAGCAGTTAGGAGCCAGCAGTCTGGATTTTGAGAGGGATGTCCAACTGCCGGTTTAGGCCTGATCCTCAGGACATTCCCTGAGGGGTCCCGGATTGGAGAGGGTGCAGGCCGGGCTGCGGAGACCCCCCTCCCCACTCCCTGTGCACAGATTTCATGCACCAGGCCTCTAGTGTTCAATACTTTCCAATCTAATTCTCTCATAAATGACATGGCAACTGAGAATCCTCCTTTTTCAAGCACTTTGTTTAAAAAAATACCTTGCCTTCCTTCTTGCTCCCCAATCTGCCTGTACCTATTTTCTCTTATCTGTCTTCTCTCTTCTGTAAATACTACCTGATGTCCAACGTGGAACTGAATGTTTGCCAAAGGCCTCAACTGGCATCACAGCTACTTCAATCTCAGTAGCCTCTGAAGCCAACAATAAATTAAGGATGAAGGAGAGGATGGACAAAACCACTAGCCTCCCCAGCATTCCACAGTCAGTGGCTAAATGCAGACAGGTTGCAAAGAGTGAATGGTCACTACTGAATGTTCCGAGTTGCTTTGCTCTTTTACCGGTAGAGTGAACCCTCTTCCTGCCTTCAGTCCTGGCACTGCCTTGGGCCTTTCCGCCGCCAGTGGCCAGGCAGGGGCAAGGGAACCCCACCGCCCCAAAGAGAGTTTTGGCCATCGCTGTTGGGAGTGTCGGGAAGAACATTGGGCACACCAGCAGAGTTGTTTATTGACTTATTCATTGTTTGTTAGCCCCCACCAGAGGGTATCTTTTCTGTTGATTTTTAGAGAGACTGGAAGGGAGGGCGGGAGTGGGGGCAGAGAAAGAGAGAGAAAGAGGGAAACATTGATGGGGGAGAGACACATTGATTGGTTGCCTCCCAAACATGCCCACCCCGGGGCCGGGATCGAACCTGCAACCCAGGTACGTGCCCTGGACCAGGAATCGAACCCAGGACCTTTCCATGCGTGGGCCCACACTCTAACCATTGGTCAGCACTGGTCAGGGCTAGAATTATTTATTAGCTTAAAGTTTAATCCATATCATTCCACTTTCCATCACAGGGATATTTGAAGGAAGCTATAAAAATGACAGGTTAAACACTATCCTTTGGTCCTGTTTTCTTGATTTCCCCTCCCTACTCCACCGCCTGGTAGTGGGAGGGGAGAGGCATGTTTAGGGGAAGCAGTTCTAACTGGCCTGCCCTGGGTGGGTAAAAGAGTGAAGATTACAAACCAATTAGCGCCTCCTCAAATTACAAACAGGGAGCACAGCTATTGCTGCTTAAAAAGAGAATTGAGATTGGCAGTATTTTTGGTCCACAGGAGTTTGGCTTTTAGTCACTTGCACAAGGATGATCTGTGCCCTGTTCCTCTCCAGAGAAGTCATGAAGAGCGGACCACAGAAGGGCAGCGCTTCTAAAGGGAAGCAGCCTGCCCCTTTCCAAGCAAATCCACGTTCCTTAAAGCTGCTTTGCAAGCTTTCAACTTTGCTCACCGGTTTCTTCCATCTACCACTTAAGACAGATCATTAAGTGGTACTTTACAGTACTTTTCACCTGTAAACCAACTGCTGTGTGTGCTTCCGCATGCATACATTATGATGTATGTCATATATACATATATTATGCATATAATGTATAATATATGCATGTGTGCGGGCATTGTGGGTAATTGACATATGATTACTATTGTGATTGCTCCGAATTTTCTACTTTGGCGCAGGTTCAAAACTGTCCTCTTACTCATTCTTGCACGTGATTTTTTGTGAATGTAAAAAAATAGACAGGCTACTCAACCCCCTCCCAGCTTTCAGCTTTCTGCTGCCACTGTCCCCCAGCGGAGGGCGCGCTGCACGCCCCCCCTCCAGCTCCCCCCGCGCCCACCCTCCCCACACACACAGGCACACGCACGCGCACACGAACGTGAGTTCAAGCCTGTTGCGCCCACGCCCTTAGAAGCACAGTCCCAGTTTTGGAGCGGCCTGGGCCCTGGGGAGGGAAGCCGCGTGGGGAGGCCTCCTCTGTCTGCTCCTCCAGCAGCCTGGGTTGGTCAGCGCGAGAATTGGACCATCCTCTGCGTGCGCGCTCTCGGGAGCGCGCGTCCCTGTGTGATGGGGCGAAACCACGGTTGGGACTGATTAATCCCAGGAGTGCCCTGGGGTAGGGATCGGGAACCCACCCGAGCGCGTCTCTGGACCACCTGCCGCTAGGGGTGGCGGTTGGGACGTGGAATCGGAGCTGGTTTGGGCTCGGGCGAAAGCCCAGTGGCTCCGGAGCCACGCAGACAGCTCGGTGCCGGGCTGGGCTGGAGGAAGCCCATGGGATCAGATCCATAGAAACAAAGGCGCCCGGGGTGTGGGGGGCGCGGCTGGGGTGGAGGTCCTGAGGGCAGTGGAGCCCGAGGGCGCGTGCCAGCGGGCCGAGCTGTCCAGCAAGGCGGTGGTGCCTTGGCGCTGCTGCAGCCGCAGATTCCTGTGCAACCTGGTGCAACCATGGAGACGCTGCGTGTCCCCTAGTAACACGAAACAACAGATTTATAGGCTGCCCTCTCCGCCGGCCTACCGCTTCCCCCCTCGGCTTCGCCACACTGGCTGCCAAGGAGCACAGCGCGCCTCGCTCCCCCTGCCTCCCCGCCCCTTTGGCGCGATCCAAGTCACCCCTGAGCTTGAGGGGGCGGCTCCACCACGGAAATCATTGCGGAGCGTGTTTGTAAAACCCGGTCTACGTGCACCGGGTGCACGCGGCCGAACGGGGAGGGGGCGTCCGCCTCGGAAATGCTGTTTGTCCCAGGGATTCCCACCTCTACCCAAACAGTTGGGGATCCCTTAACCTCCATGCGCCCGAGCCTTTCTGGTCCAGCCCAGTCCAGGCATAGCACCCGGGTGTACGCGCGCGCACGCGCACTGCGCGCGCGCACACGCCCTCCGGTCCGCCCCTGGCCCTGCCGCCGCCCCTCCGGGGCCCCCACCCTCAGGACAAGTGCGGGAACCGAGGCGTCCGCGCCGCCCGCCCGAGGAGCTCCCGAGCCGCCGGGCCGCCGTGTCCCCGAGTGCGCCCTGCGCGCGTCACGCCGCTGTCTCGGGCTGAGCGCTGACTGCGAGCCAGCCTGACACGCAGCTGTGGGAGCCGGTCCCACGGCCAGCGCTGCTCCCAAGCTCCCGCTTTGTTTGAAGCAGCTGGAAGCCCACAACCTCCTCTCCAGCTTTCATTTCCCTTCCTGGGCTGCGGCCCCAGAGAGTTGATTGCGATCCGCCCGGGAGAGGAGAGGGCAGGGCGGGCGCAGGTGGGCAAAAATCTTCGGAAAAGCCAACTCCACCCCGTGGCCGCCGGCCGCTCCAGTCTCCGCTTGGATCCCCACCGAGACGATGGATTAAGTTACTCTTCTGCGCCAAGAGTCGGATTCACACTTGGGACAAAATGAAGGAAAAGGCGATGATTAAGACCGCCAAGATGCAAGGGAACATGATGGTGAGTGCGCGCGGCGCGAGGGGGTGTTGCCGGGGAGTCGGGAGAACCTCGGCAAGGAGCCGGGAAGTGTGTGTGGGGCTGTCCTCGCTAGTTCTGACCCGTGGGCAGTTACCAGACCCTGGCGCTACCCGCAGGGCGCCCTCCCCACTTCCCCCAGGCAATCCGCCTGGAGACTGCGGGGCGCAGAGGACCAGGCGTTCATTTGCAAATCACAACTTTGCGGCTTCCTGGTTCCTCTGCTGGGGCTTGTGGCTGGTGTCTGCGCGGAGGAGGGGGGAAGGCTGCGGGGAGGGGGGGGCGCGGGTGGCGGCGAGGTGAGGAGGGGGCTCTGTCCGCGTTCCAAGCAGACCCCAAGGCTGTGCTGGGGAAATGCGGAGTCGGAGGGGGGCGGGGGGCATGGCTGCCCGGAAGGGCCGGGGGCCTGGTGCCAGCGCCTGGCTCGGGTTTGCGTCCCCAGGGCCGAGACCTGTTGGGGTCGGCTGAGCCTTTGATCCAGCCTGGGCACGCCAGTCCCTGCCGCCGCCGCGGCCACCATCGGGCCGGGCCCGCACCCTGGATTTGAGAAGGATGACACCCCGCCAGCAAGGGTGACTGTGCCCATGAGCGTAATCATGGCATGTTGTCCCTGAGGATTTCTGTGTGCCAGGGTGGACCTCAGCCTGGACAACTTTGCTAACTCGGGGCTTCCCGCCTCCGCAGCGAGCCCACCCCTCTCCTGCCCCCCAGGACCCGCAGCCTGGGCGTTCCTGCGGTCCCGGTCCTGCGTGGGGCGGGGGTCAGGGTGCGGGCACCTCCCGGTGAGGACGAGGAGGTTGCCATCTTGTTCTGTTGAAATGTGCGTGTGCCTGTACGTGTTTGTTTGGGTGACGTTTTAACCCCTTGGTGTTGGTGTGGGATGCTTGCGGGGGTCTCTATCCTGCCCCAGGGTGCTTCCGGTCAGGGCGGGACCACGAGATGGGATGGCCCCGCCACTTTCGAAGGAGCAGCTGGAAATGGGGCTGCCTTCAGGGTCAAGGTCTGGTGTTGTTTCTGAGGCGGGTTGAGCCCACGTGATGGGGTGGGGGCGGAGGTGTGTTTGAGACAACCCAATCAGTGATCCATTTTGAGGTCTTGCTTTAAATGAAAAGAGAGAAGAAATGAAAAGTTGATTCAAATGGAGCAAATGCTTGGCGGGCTTAGGACACCCACAGCCAGACACCTGTTGCAGGTGGAGGAAGGGGGCTGTCTGCTCTGCTAGGAAGTTGACTGTGGCTAAGGTGGGCCCCCCTCCATGCCCTGCCGCCCTGGGAGCGCAGTCACTGTATCCAGGGGGTTATTCTGCAGGATCCCCTCCCCAGACCACACCCCCCATTTAAGGCCCCTCAGGTCTGTGTGTTCTCTGCCGACTGACTGCTGACCTAATTGCTTGTTTGTGTAAATGCATCTGGCTCCCTCATCTCCCCACTCCCCGTGGAGCCCAGGCGCTGCTCAGCATAATGTCTTGTATAAACAGGGCGAGAGTGTAGAGAGTGATGCTTTCCAGTTAAATCCCCACCCACACGCATAATGCCTCTTGTATATTATGCCTTGTAATGTGCTAATGCAACCTACACATTTAGGACTGAGGCGAGAGAAAGGATTCAAATTAATGATAATGGTTAACAATAATAATAATGAAATATTATTGACTCATTACCTAAATCTGTTGTTAAATAACTATTTCTTCTCACGACTCAGCACATTATGACCTAGCGATCTTTGCATTCCATCTGTACTACCCACTTTAAAGGTGCCCACTACCCCCTCTATGCCTTCACTTCAGAAAATCAAGAAGACAGGGGCTGCTAGTGCCATGTCCACCCATACCCTGCGCAGCAATGTTCCGCGTGGTGCCCATGTCTGCACGCCTCTGTGTCTGCTGTGAATAGTAGAATCAGAGTGAGTTGAAAGCCTAGAGAATTCTACAGCAACTGATCATATTTTTAGGATCATCCAATGGCCTGGGAGAAAAACGAGACACAGGCTTAACTCTGAAATGTTGTAGCAGTTCTCAAATGGATCATGATTGCTCTGCAGTCTGGTTCGTACCTGGTTTGAGATCTGTGCTCCAGTGAGATCCACGCAGCACCCACGGCGCGAGCGCGGCATCGTGTCATTGTGTGAGGACTCTCGGAGCCCTCGTTTTTCCTCAGTCACCGGGAGGTCTCTTGCTAATCACAGCCTCTCTGGGATTCGGGGGCTGGCACATCCGTTGCTCCTGCAACTTGATTGCAATTCAGGTGCTATTTTGCATCCGGGAAGAGGCCGGGCCATTTGCTCCAGTTGCTGACAGTGGAGGGTTGCACATCTGTCTGCTAGGCAGAGTGTGTGATGTCGGGACATGGAGACACACACCGAGGCCCCTGCACAGTGCCGGAGCCCGCAGAGCTGTCGGGGCGCACGCTGGGGGTTTGCTGTTTGAAAGAGGGACCCTTGGTGCTGCCGGAATGGCCGCAGGAGTGGTGTCCAGTGACGGCCCGTGTGCCGTGTTTGTAATCCAGCCCTTCCCACCATGTCTGCATCGTGTGGCTCTCCTGGACCTGCGGCTGGTGGTTAAAAAGCTGTGGTGGTAGCATTCTGGCCTGTCTGCCAAACCATAGTGCTTGTTGGAAAAGGGATTTGTATGACATCTATGAAGTGTGCTATTCATCACACACTGGGTTAAAGCTTATTGACACTGAGATGATGAAGAGAAGGCAGACTTGTCCGTGTACTATCTGGTCTCCTTTGGGTAAGTGAAGGGAATAGCATTGGTGGAATCAGTTCACAAGTTGTACATTAATTCCTGAAGAAAGTCTATTTCTAATGTAGTGAGAACTCCCCGCCTAAGCAGGCCACATCCTTCTGCAGTTTGATCCATTGAGAGAGATGCGGGATGATTTACAAATAGCTGTATTTTCAGAAAATCTCGGGAAATGCGTGGGGATGACTTGCACGCTTCCTCAGCCCCAGTCTTCCTGTGTCGCCAACACGCTGCCATCCTACTTCCTTCCCCACAGTCTACATGGAGCCGACTGTCCGAGAGGCACCATCTCGCAATAGGTTTAGGGTGAACGGAAATGTTTATTATCCCAATCCCCCCCGCCCCCCTGCTCTGTCCTTAGGAGCTTTGCGCGGACATTGGGTTGCTTCATGGAGACTAAGAGAAGGTTGGGTGAACAATGAAAGTCTTGCGGCCCCTCCCTGGGTGGGTGTTGGTGGCTCTGCAAGTGGAGGGTGGCTACAGGAGGGTGGTGACCAGGTCACGTCAGAGGAGAGGTGGAGGTCTGCCACCACAGGGATGTTTGAGGATCTCATGGTTGCTTGCTGTTGGGTTTCAATGAAAGTTGCAGTCTGGGTCCTGGCTGGTTGCTCAGTGATTAGAGCACCTGCCTGCAGACTTAGGGGCCTCGGGTTCGATTCCAGTCAAGGGCTTGTACCTTGGTTGCAGGCTCGATTCCCGGCTGGCCCAGGTCAGAGTAAGTGCGGGAGGCAACCAATCGATGTGTCTCTTCACATGGATGTTTTCTCTCTGTGTCTCTCCGCCTTCTTTCCACTCTCTCTAAAAATCAATGGAAAAATACCCTCCAGTGAAAAGCAACAAAAATAAAAAAAGTTGCAGTCTGGGAATCCCCTTTGCAGGGAAAGCTGGGGTTTTCCTCCATGGCCCTGGGGCTGGTGGGAGGTCTCTGGTCACTGGTTGGATCTGGGAGGTTTGGAGCCCAGGATCTCTCAGGTCTGGTCTGTCCCTTCCTGTGCTGGGTGAGATCGGCAAACACAACTCCTGTCGCCTGACACTGGCTGCATCTACCTGGTGACATAAAAGCCACACAATGTTGTTTCTAAATGAGAATCTTGGCACGTTTTCAGGGGAGAATTCACCTTTTCAAATGGGATCCGAAAATTACCTCAGGCCCCAGGCTCTCCAGCTGTCACCGCGTTGGTGCCTGTGTTGACATTTTCCTACCTCCTTGCTGTGGGCCATCCCTTTATAAACCCGTCAGCTTCCACTGCACACCTGAAGCCTATGAGCCTTTTACTCACCTCGCCTACAGGGCTTACAGGATCAGGAAGAATTAAAATTAGTTGCCAATAAAATATATACAAAATTGCTAACATTCCCAGGAAAGAAGTTCTCAAAGCTAGGTGCTCAGCCAGATCCTATATAATAAAAGGCTAATATGTAAATTGACCAAACGGCGGAATGACCGGTCACTATGATGCCCACTGATCACCAGGGGGCAGACGTTCAACACAGGAGCTGTCCCCTGGTGGTCAGTGCGCTCCCACAGGGGGAGCACTGCTCAGCCAGAAGCCAGGCTCACGGCAGCACTAAGGATGTCCTACTGCTGGCTTAGGCCTGCTCCTCACGGGGAGTGGGCCTAAGCCGTCAGTTGGACATCCCCTGAGTGCTCCCGGACTGCGAGAGTCTTGGGGTCTTCCTGTTGGAATGTGGAAATATACCAAGTTGGCCTTTTCTGCACCAAAGCTGTTCCCCTTTTCTATGACCTGGACATTGCTTGCCTCAGACTGGTCATCGTTCGGACCTTGAACTCTCTGCTGTCCTAAGCGGCGTGGGGCATTCTGAAACGCCTGCGTCCTTTGTTCCTGTGCAGTCAGGAGCTGCGCCCAGCATGCGCTCGGGTGGATGAGTGTGTTAAACACGGACGGGTGTCCATTTCCTGCGCCGACTGGGCTTTCGTGAGAGGCCATGACCCAGCTGTACGTGTCTTTCTTTATTTAAGAACTCCTCTGAGTCTGAATGCATCAGGTCACGTGCCAGAGAGGTCCACGCCTCGCTCAGGCGGCGATGAAATGGAAGCTGAGGCTCACTTCAAGGGCTGTGTGTTGTGTTCCTGGACCCCACCAGGCCCTGCCCCAGTGCCAGCCAGGCGCCCGCCTTTGGCTTGGTCCCAGTGCTGTGTCCTGGAGGTGCTGTGAGACCGATGCCAGTCTCAGGTCACGGTGCCCGTGCGTCTGGAAGATCGGCTAGACCCGAGGTTCGCATGAGCCCCTCCTGGGGTTTGATGGCTTCACTAAAGCCTGGCGGACCCTGGGAGGGTTCGTACTAGTTACCGGGTTATTACAAGGACATTGAAGGGTGTGAATGGGCAGCCAGGCCCCGAGACACTGAGGGCGAGGCTGGAGAGTCCCTACACGGAGCCAGTTGTATTTGATGAACTTGATTGACAGGACCACACTCTAGAACCCAAGAAAGAGGGAGCCCAGCCCTCCCAGGGCCCTGGAGCACGTGGAGCTGAAATGCCCAAGGGGCAGAACCGTGAGAGTCCCTCCCCCTTTACCACGTGGCTTGGGGGGGGGCAGGCTTTCATGCCAGGAGAGGCGGGAGGTCCACCCCCCCTCCCCCAGAACAGTAGGTCTTGGCAATGGTTGGATGGCAGAACCATCATTTTTGAGGTTTTGAGATGCCCAGGGGTCCTGGGTGGCCGCCTGGGCAGGCTGCACAGAGATGGTTGCCTGAAGGCAGAGGTTTCCATCCTGTCACAGGTTTAAGTCGCGGGAAAAACGTCAGTGACTTCCAAAGGAGCGCTCCGGGTGTTCCACAGCACACCGCGCACACACATGCACACGCACACCCGTGCATCCGTGCACACGCACATGTGCATGGCAGCCTGTGGTCTCCGCACTGCAGCCTGGGCATCAGCACGTTTAATGTGGCATCTGCTGGGCAGCCGGGTGGGGAGCCACTGGATTCCAGGCTAGTTTTAAAGCAAACATCGTCACCACCTAAGGAGCCACCAATCACACGGCTGGTGAGAAGCCCTGTGGTTTGTGGGAGGCGCAGTCGGGTCTGGCATAGTGGGCTGTGGGCGAGGCAGGTGCAGGGGAGGAGAGGTAGACGTCCCAGAATAAAGAGCGACGGGGTGAGATGGCGCAGAGAAGGAGGCAGCGCCTGCCCTGCTGTGGGCTGGGGTGGGGAGACCACGGGGCTGGGGGACTCCCTTGCGGTCTCTCCTTTTCCTTTGCCCCAGGGAACAGCCCTCTGACTGTTAGGTGCTCTGTTATTTGTCTGTGATCAACTGGAAAGTTACTTCGAACCAAATGGAACCATAGAAACAGGGAGGGTAGGAGCAAGGTGGCTCTGGCCCTGTGGGGATGGGGGTGGGGGGGAGGGACCTGCTGGAATTTGCCCTCAGCCCTCGGGGTCTCACAGGACTGTTTCCTCAGGGTGTGGTGAGGAGTTGGAGAAGATGGCTGATTCCAGCACCTTCCTCCCCCGCCCCCCCCCACCGGCAGATCTGTGACCAGGCCTTCAGTGTGGGCCCCGGGCTCACGGGGGAAGGAGTGGGAAGGAGGCTCCGCCAGAACAAACATTTGTTGACATTACGGCTCCTGCTGCCCTGACTCACGTGGCCCCTCCCGGTCACCAGTCTGGCTCGCAGTGCCTCACTGTGCACAGACAAAGAAAGGAGGTGGCACATGTGCACACCGCTAAGTCACAAACCTAGCACTTCCCTCCACAGGCCTGGCTGACTCCGGCGGAAGTGTGGGTGCCCGCTGCCCGCATGTGGACACACGTGTGGTGCACACACTCCTCACGTTAAATGCTTGCATCACGGCGGAGCAGTGCTGTGGGTTCCCGGGGGAGCTGCTGGGGGCACCGTCCCTTCGATCGCTCAACTGTTAAAACCCCCAACACTTTGTAATACACCATCACGCGAGGATGCCCTCCTTTCCAATTGGGCGTTGCTGTCTGTGAAGAGGAAGAGGACTTGCCGGCCAGGCGGGCCGGGCTCAGGACTGGCCAGCAGTGCACCAACTGTGGCCGGGTGGGTGGGGCGGGTTCTGGGAGAGCTTGTGGTCGATCCCATTTTCTTCTTCATGATGGCATTTGAAAAGTACTGTTTTCCTCTCTCTCTTCTTCCCCAACCTATAGGCTAATGCCTCTATTAGGCAACACATAATTTTACTTCAAATAATTCTCGTTATTGTGGTAATGTATGAACATGTATAAAACCTCTACCCATGAGAACCCAACTATGAGAGTAAATTAGACCAACAGTCTTAAGTGATGCCGAGACGTGGAGTTCAAGTGGCTCCAAGGGACTGTCCCTGCACCGCATCCATCCAGACCCCTGGCTGCACACACCTCCTCGTCCTGCATTTTGGGGGAAATGAGGATCAATGATCTTCAAGCCAACATTTCCACCGAAAGGATTCATGCATGGACTCGATTCTCTGTGCTCAGGCAAAAAAGAAAAAAAAGAATTAACACACTTTATAAAAATCATCTATAACAGAAAAACAGGGGTTTTCTGGTTAAATTGTAGTTTTCCAGAAATTTCAGTTGATCGGACCAAATCAACTCCTGAGCATACCTTTTATAAGAGGACTTGTTTGCTCTTCTCCTTCCTGTGACTGTAAATTTTTCCTATATTTTCAAGATCCCGCCCTTTCATTTCAAACCTAATTATGTGAACAACTTCCGGTTTGCCTAGTGCCTTTCCGATTACAAGGCAATTTCACGTGCACGATCTTATCAGACTCCAGCAACCCCTCGTGTTGGGAGGACAAGCATTTCTTATCTGTGATGGAAGGAGCGCCGACCTGGCATGGGGACTCGCGGATCGTAGGCCAGGTTCCCTGTGGTCTAACCCTGTTCCTTCCTGGTCTCTCCTGGGAGGAGACAGCCTGGAGGTGGGAGGAGAGCGAGAGGGACCAAGCACACCCCCTCGTCCAAGGCGCTCTCCTGGGGGCCCAGGCTCTCCGGTTGGCACGGCTGCGTGGCCTCCTTCCTGGGTGGGGCGGGGGGCACCGCTGTGTGCACCTTGAGGTGCGGCTTCCACATGCTTAGAGACGCCTGCGAAGTGCATCCGCACCGGCTGGGCAAGCGCCGTGGGCAGTGGGCCCAGACCCTCATTCCTGGAGAGGGCAGGGTGGCCGCTAGAGGTCGGAGGCATCCCATGACCTCAGGTCCTGTGAGTGCTGCTGCGTGCAGCCACCAGTAAACACAGAGAAAAGGCGGAGAGAAGGATGTCTCCCAAAGCCGGTGGGCCAGGCCCGCAGAGGAAGGTCAGCATGTGGGGGCGCGATGCCAGAGGCATCCGAAAGCGGGGTGGGCCTGCCTATCAGGGTCACTTCTAGTCTCTGACCCCGGGAGAGGGACAGCGGCCCCCAGTGGAGGGGTCATAGGCCTTCCAGAGAGAGCAGACGTGGTGGGCGGGGGGCCGAGTGGAGCTCAAGTGATGGAACCCCCCTTCCTCTGGGCTCCAGGTCTGACGTGCCGTCTGAGTTTGCAGTCTCCTCCCAGCGTGACCCATCCCTGGGGCTTTGCTGAGTGTGTATAAGTTTTCCCAGGGGAGCCCCGCTCTAATGAAGTAGTGTTCTGCATTCTGAGTAGTTGGCCCCACAGTCTTGCTGATGAGTCATGTTATATAAAGAGGGAGATGGAGACAGTCCCTGGCTTCACTCGAGTTCAGAGTTACAGCCACACGGAAGAGCCCAGGTGGATGGAGAGCAAGGCATTCTCCGATGCCTGCCGCTCCTCCTCCTCCTCACCTTCCTCTTCTCCCTCCCCCTCTCCTCCCTGCTCCTCCTCCTCCTTCCTGATTTCCGAAACCAAAGCCCTGCTCTCACTGCGGTGGTGCAGGGAGCCAGCCCTCCACAGCCCACCTCCCCGCCCCCACCTCCCAGCCTGGAGGAATATTCCCGATGCCACACAGAATCAGGAGCTGGTTGACCGAGACACGTGGCAGGTCTTCCCTCTTGCTCACATTTCCTTTGTTCGCTTGTTTTGTCTTCTCCTGAATTACGTTTTCCACTGATGATGTCAGGTCGGGTGAATAAGCCTCCTGGGGAGGGTGACCAAGAGTCGCCGGATTCCGGGAAGAAATAGAGGCTGAGTGGGTCAGCTGGGCCAGGGTCCGGGCACTGGCCATTTGAGATGTAACTTAGTGGATCCACCTTAGCCCTGGATTTTGAATGTCCGTCAAGTTCTCCAAGAACATTGCAAGTAGCTGCTTTGCAAAACAGTGGTTTCACATAATTTACCTCTCGCTGCTGTGCTTCCGAGAAGTGTGCGCCACTCGGAGCGCTCGCGCATTAAACAGAACGGAGGGTCCTGAGCTCACAAGCACCACTGACTGCTCGAGCGTGTGTGTGAGTGTGAGTGTGTGTGCCTGCGGCTGCGGGCGCGCTCACACGTCTACAGGTGCCAGGGGCTGGGCTTTGCGGCCTTCTTGTGGCGATAATCCATGACCACCCACCGTAACCTAATCATGAAACAAAACGATGGCCGTTCGCTGCGGGGAGACCCCTGCCTGGTTTCTGAGGAGAAAGCAGGGTCATCACGGCTCAGAGGTGCGTCCTGGCAAACAGGCCTGGGAATGCGGTGCCCAGACCAGCAGTGTCAGCCTCACCTGGGAACCTCAGAAATGCACCTGCCTGCCCCACGCAGGCCAACCAATCAGGAAACTCGGAGGGCGGGCCCACACCTGCCCTTTAACAGGTGGTTCTGGTACCTGGCCACATTTACCTCTGAACTGACCAGTTCTTAAACTATATGCTGTGAGGGGCTAGTTTAATTTTTAGTGTCCATTCCTCATGGATTCATGCTTTTATAAAATACAACAAAGATCAAGTCATTTAAAGATTAAAAATAAAAACACACCCCCAAATTTGGTATTATTAGATTCAAAGATACAGAATCAGTCCATCAAATTGCTGTAAACCTTTCTCAATGGGTGAGGCCACGCCCAGAATGGCCATGGGCATGGGGAGCACGGACTGCTGCATGTTAGAGCCCCTAGTGGGGAAATGGGATTGAAACTGTCTCCTTCCAGCCCAGAAACCTTTGCCGCTGAGTCAGAAGAGAAAGAAGCCAGTTTGAGTCTAGAAAAAGCATTAACCACACTGCACAGACCAAAGAAGTGTCCTCTCCTCCCTAGCTCGGGGCTGTAGCCAGGTATGCCGGTAGGTTCCCAGCATGGAGCCCAGGGGCACCTGGCCCATCTCTCCCAGGACACCGGGAGGCGGGCCTCATCTTCCCTGATGGCCGCCTTTCACAGGCCTGGCTCCAGGCCTGCAGGAAGCCTTTCTGAGTTTTGAGGCTGCGGTAGGTTTTTTTTAGCCATTAAAACAAACAAGATTTAAAAAGGACAGAGGAAGAAACTTTGTAAGAAAAGTGGGCGGGGCGGGGCCTCTGCCTTCAAAGAGGAGAATTAAGCCTCTTATTTGTAATTCGTATTTGCCTGGACGCCCCACTTCTGCAGGCCCAAGTCCTGTTCTCCCTTCCAGCCTCACCGTCACAGCTGTGGGGAGCGAGCAGGGCTGTGCGTCAGGACCCAAAATGAGTTGATTTTCTTGGTGTGACCATTTCACCTTCGATTGCTATAGGGTGGGGTGGTTCCGTGGGTAGAATTAGGGTCAAAGCGACGGCTGTTGATTTTGAATTTCATTATTAAGAAAGCATGGAGTATTTCCCCACTCTGCTCTGAAGCTGTATTTTGACTACGCTGGTTTTAAACGATTTATTTTCTTAGACACCGGAAAAGTTAGTTACTGGGTATAAGACCATTCTGGAGCCCACCACAGAGGGTTTCCTCCTTCTCCTTCAACACGGACAGGACCTGCTCCGTGGCCCCGGGCCAGGTACTAAAATGCCTGCGAGGCTCCCTGCTTCCCAGGGACCCGAGCCCACAGCACTCGGCCATGTCCAGGGCCGCCCTGCAAAGCAGAGTGAATGCTTCCTGGCGGTCAGTCCTGGGAAATGACTCAGGGCACATGACAGGCCCCGGGGCTGGGGCTGTGCTGGGAGGGGCCGCTCTCCCAGTCACCACGTGGGGACCCCGAGTCTGAGATGAAGGGTCACTGCCCTGCAGGAGGTGAGGGAGGGGCCGTCACAAGCATCGGGCAGGGACCCTAATGAAGACCCTGGCTCCGGTGACACCCCGCTGCCCAGCCGGGCCCTGGAATGGCAATGGCGACAGTCTCACTTGGGTTTGCCTGAGCTCCGCTGAGGGAAGAGGGCGGCTGGCGTGTGTGGGCTGACCCAGCGCTTCCTGCCAATGTCTGAAGAATAAAGGTCCAGCCTCCGCAGAAGGCTTTACTGGGTGTGTTCAGGTCGCCACAGGCATTGTATTCTAGAAGCTTCTGACCACAACTTCTCTGTTTCTTCCTTTGCTGCTTGAACTCCTTCATGTTAAACACAGTGGGGGGAGGCGTGTGGCTCACACTGACGAAGTCCTCCGTGAACGGCGTGCAGGCTCCTTCCAGAAGTTCCCGCAGGAGGCTCTAGGACTTCGGGGACGTGTCCTCAAGGCAGAGTCCTCTCCCAGCAGTCGTGGAAGAGAAAACACCTTTATTATTGGGGTTAGCACTGGGCCAGTGGTGATGCTCGTCCTGGGCGTCCGCTGAGAAAGGCAGAGAAGGAAAGAACTCCCGCTCGGCATGTAGCCGAGCCAGGCAGCCTGCGTCATCCATGTTCCCATGGCACAGTCCCTAGTCCTCAAGTGGAACACTTGTCACACAGCTGGTCCTCGCCCAGGGCGAATGCTGGCTTCAGGCTGTGGGAAAGTGCCCTTAGGCAGCAGGAAGCAGGTCTGCAGGAGGAGGCGGGTCTGCAGGAGGAGGCGGGTCTGCAGGAAGAGGCAGGTCTGCAGGAGGAGGCAGGTCTCCAGGAGGAGGCGGGTCTGCAGGAAGAGGCGGGTCTGCAGGAAGAGGCGGGTCTGCAGGAGGAGGGGGGTCTGCAGGAGGAGGCGGGTCTGCAGGAGGAGGCGGATCTACAGGAGGAGGCGGATCTACAGGAGGAGGCAGGTCTGTGGGTTGGAACAGGCCAAGGTTGCCTCCCACAGGCGACCTTGTGCATCTTAAAACCACTGCTCCCGGCTTCCTGGGAAGGCCATTCCTGGGTCATAAAGGGGACAGAGGGCCTGTCTGGTCCTCAAACACATGGTTTCGGGCCTGAAACAGTGCGTGATGATAGTTTTCCAAGGTAAAAGGTGTAGGAGAAAAGAGAGGAGGGAGATATTTCCCCTTATTTTCCACCAGGAGAATGATGTATCGACCTTGTGCATCTTAAAACCCTTCATGGCAGAACATTCATAGGCCATTCCTGGGTCATAAAGGGGACAGAGGGCCTGTCTGGTCCTCAAACACATGGTTTCGGGCCTGAAACAGTGCGTGATGATAGTTTTCCAAGGTAAAAGGTGTAGGAGAAAAGAGAGGAGGGAGATATTTCCCCTTATTTTCCACCAGGAGAATGATGTATCATGTTTTTAATTTGTGTGTGTCCTTCATGGCAGAACATTCATATGAATGGCCTGTACAGTAGCCAGCAAACCGCAGACACTCACCGAGAGGGGCTGGAGCTGTCCCAGGCTCGTGAGGTTCAGGCCTGAGATGCAGACAGATGTAGGCGAGTGGAGACTCAGGAAACCGCTGGCCAAGGACACCAGGCTCAAGGAGACATCCCTTCTCCCAAAGTTTAGGGACAAGAGACACTCCACCATGTGTCGAGAGCACAGGCTTTCCTGGGCAGACTGAGCATCCGGGCCTGCGCCATGTGGGAGGGAGTGGTATGAGGCTGGGACAAAGGACGTCCTTATCCTGGAACCTTCTGGTCCAGGAGCGGAACTCAGACAGCCTTCCTCCAAGAGCGCTTATGTATGCAGTGCTCACCTTGTGATGACCGATAGGTGGCCCTTCGCATCCTGCATCTCACCCCATCCCCGGGACAGCCCTGGGTGGAGGAGTATTACTCCCCTTATCAGACGAGGCTCAAAGAAGCTCCTGGTGACCTTGCCCATGGTCAGCTGGGTCGTAGGGAGAAGCCAGTGTCCACTCAGAGGTGGGCAGCTAACTCGGTCACCTTCATCCTGTTAGATTCAGGTCAGATTGCTCAGTGGCTTCTCGCCTCACTAGGAAAAGGCCCATGTTCTCCCGGGACACTGCCTGGTGGCTGCCAACACCTGGAACCTCCCCGGTGCCCTCCCAGCCTCTCCTCCCGGGACACTGCAGCCGGCTAGCCTCAGCCCCTCCCCTGGAGCTGGTGTTGGCTCTCTCCTTCTGGAATGCTCTTTCTCTAGATAGTCACACAAAGTCATCCACCGTTTCTTGCCATTGTGTTATTTAATTATTGGTTGGATTTCCATTCTCAAGCTAGAGCGTAAGCTCCTTCCTCTGACAGGGCTCCTGTCCCGTAGGCTCCCTTGCGCGCCCCCCCCCATGCCTGGCACAGGCTGTGCCCCAGGAACCCGGATGGCTCCTAAGAAGGCGCTCTTTCACCACAGGAGTTTCTGGTTCTCTCCTCTCAAAGTTTTCGGTGGAAAGTGATTGCAAGGCAAAGAAAGTGAAAGTGGCAACTGGTGGATTTGAACCGAGGGAAGGGAGAGCCTGCAGCCGTTAATTTAGAAAGTCCCACACCAACTGTCGTGTAGAAACACCATGATATCTGTGTCAGTCCCACTGGCGGGGGGAACCTTGTAACATTCAGATTCATAAATCGGGGTCGAGAGCAATCCCTCCCGCATGCCCAGGCTGCAGAGAGAGGTCCGTGCGCTTTGCATGAGGGTCACCCACGCGGCCTCAGTGCCGTCATGTTTTGACACTTCTTTTTAAGTTATTCCTCTGTCTTTCGATCGGGCGCCACTGCGTGTCCCGGGGGCCATGACATCCATGAAGCACTTATCCAGGCGACAGCGCCCAGCCCGGTGCCCACGTTGCCTGCTCTGGCCAGTCCACACCATGTAGCTGAGAGCCTGGGGCTCAGTTAGGAATCCAGAACTTTCCAGAGTTCCAGAAACGATTTCATTTGATACTCGGCACCACCCGCAGTGGGGTCCAGGGCACCACCCTGTAGACAGGGGGGGGGGTGAGGGGGTGGGGTGGGGGGGTGGGAACGTCTGGCCCGCGGGCCACATGAGACCGTGACATCATCCGGTCTGGCCCTGCCAAGGCATTGGGGTGAGTTAATGAAATGTCTGACGAAATAGAGCAGGCTAATGTTTAAGTGGATAATTTTGTGTGGCCTGTGAATGATGTTATAAATATCCAAATGGCCTTGGCAGGAAAAAACTCCCAACCCTGTTAGACAAACCCATTATAACTTCTGCAAAAAAAGAATGCTCACACTAAGTAGAATAAATAGAAGTCTCAGTGACTCCCTGTCCATTCTGGGGAGGTTCACCACCCAGTGATTCAGGTCAGGTTAGATTTTTTCCCCAAAGTGAGGCTCAGAGAGCTTTGTAGGTTATGAAACTGTGGCCCATATAGGTTGAGAGCATTGCGAAGTTGGGATGTACACACTCAAGGAAAATGGTGATGTGAGGACTTGTTGGGTGCGGGCAGACACCTTGGGGGAGACCTCAGTGAGGAGGGGTCTGCGGAGCCCAGGCAGCAGGCTCCACGGAGGAGTCGCACCTGGACATGGGCCTCCGGTGAAGGGCCTCCGTGCAAAGCCGCACCCTTCTCAGCCTGCACCCCAATTCTCTTCCCCAGGATGTGCCCGATGCCAGCACAGCCCTTTGAATGTGGTGCTTAGAGAGACTAAAAATTGCAGCATTTCCCACAGAGCTGTTTGCAAGAAGAAAGAGCAAAGCAGTGAGGGGGTTGTTGGAAACAATAGGGTGAACTTGGAAAGGGGAAAAACGGGCATGAACATGAGGGCAGTGTTCCTCATAACGGAATCCCTCCAACTCGGTATTCTCTAAGCGGTCTTCCTCTCCTTTCTCTTAAGGGGGGTAACTAAGCTTTGAAATCTTGTCTGTCTTCATTGTTTTCCTTGTGCAGGCAGGAGTAGCTGAGCTGTTCATTTGCAGGCAATCTCTTCCTCTCCCCGTTCAGACTCTCTGAGGCCATTAGCAGCCATTCTGACTTCAGGAAAGTGGTGACCCCAGTGGGACAGCCTGAGCAAGGCGGGTGAGAACAGTCAGTCTAGCTTTTGACCACCACAGTGTCTTTTGAAAACCCTGCTGCTACGTTAGCAGGTAACCAGGGTTGAGGTCTGTTTTCCAGCAGTAATTGTGTTTATACAAGTTTTCCTATGTACAACTGTGTTTGGGAGTTATGATCCATTTTCTCACTTTCAAATAATGGGGTTCAATGAAAATGTAGGCTCTTCCCAGTTCTTAACATAGCAAGTCTTGATTTGATCTAGAATATTCCAAGATAACCCTTAAAACAGAGACCCTTCTTTCTGCACGTTTCTGTAAGCGACATTATGGCATCCTATTCCAAAACGGGAGACGCTGGTGAGCGGTTACTCCCTGCGGCCTTTACTGCTGAATTTCTCACTCCCTGTGGCTTCTGCTCATGGTCTGCGCTGCCCTGTGGCCCACACCCTGGCGCCGCGGCGTCTGTCACCGTGTGTGTGTCACCGCCCTAGGAAGCGGCCTGTCTCCCTCCAGTGTCTTCTGTGAAGCTAAAGGCTGTGGACACCGGCTCGGGCCATCCTTACATGTTACCTTTTTGCATGTTACTTTCTTAGCCTTTAGAAGCATTTCCCAGCTTTGCAGCGAGCGAGCCCTTTGCTGCTGCAGGCGGGGGAGGGCTCCGAACCTCAGAGCGCTGGAAGGTTCCATCCAGGTCTGGAGCTGAGTCATGATGGGAGAGCGCCCGGTGGCCTGTGGGGCATTCTTATTTGCAGTGCGTCACCCGCATTTCACCATTGAGAGATGTATGCTAGACCGGGGCCTTTCTGATGAGTGCTAAGCTCGTCGTGCCTCTTGTCTGAACGACAGAGAGAAGCCCTGGGTTCCGTGAACATACAGTTGGGTGGCTGCCAGCGCCTGAGCCAGGGTCTGTCCCCTCCCGCTGCTGCCAGTTGTGCGGTAGGATGCTGCTCGAGGAGGGGCACGGCTCCCTGCCATCAGTTGGACCCTTAGAGAGAAGAGGCCTCTCCTGTATTTTACCTCCTTTCAAACCAGCTCCTCCTCGGGGGGCCATGGGTGTGATCTGCAGGAAGTGTCACCCCTGGGCCTTCCCAGTAGAGGCTGAGTGTGAGGCCTGCAGCCCCGCCCTGGGCCACCAGCCTCCTGGATGAGAAGGCAGGAGGGGCCCACCGGGGCCGCCCCCACGCCTAGTTCCCCTCCAGGTAGAGGTCCTGGAGGAGAGAGATAAAGGCTCTCCCTTCCCCAGTGTGTGCCATGCACTGTGACCAGGCGCCTCCATGGGTTAGAGGTGGTGCTTCCGGTCCAGTGGGCAGAGGGGGCTGAGCCCCGGTTACAACTAGGATTGTTGTTTGACCTTTAAAATTGCCCTCACTTCATATTGCATCCGGCTTCAGTGTAAACTACTTTTCTCTTTCTATTGAAGGGAAAAATGAAAGAACAATTTCAAAGACTTTCCCATAAGGATGTCGTCTCCTTAGTTTATTTGTATTTAGGTAGGACTGAAGGTAACATCATGTCAGTTCCCGTGGGGAGCATGGCACTGTGACCCCTGTGTGCCCTGCGGAGGGACCCCACCCGCATCTGGGCATGTCTGTCTCCAGGCTGTTGACCCCTTCACCCACTGCACCTCACCCCTTCACCCACTGCTCCCCCACTCCCTTCACCCACTGTGCCCCCACCCCTTCACCCACTGTGCCCCACCCTTCAACCACTGGCGCCCCACCCTTCAACAATTGCCCGAACATTCTCCAAAGGGGCCGAAACCCATTAAACAATTGCGGAACCCTTTTAAAAACTGGGGGGAAGCTTTTTTCAACAAGGTCGCCCAAATCGCACAATGAGACCCCCACTCCCTATCCCCGATAGGGCCCACATTTTATAATTTAATGCGTGAACCATTTAAGGGAG
>NW_005871723.1:146928-194161 GCF_000147115.1 Myotis lucifugus | reverse complement strand
CTTCACCCACTGTGCCCCCACCCCCTCACCCACTGCGCCCCCCACCCCCTCACCCACTGTGCCCCCACCCCTTTCCCTCCGGTGACCACTGCAATCTGTCCCCTGTAAGGCTGGGCTTGTTTTTGTTTTGGGTTTTGTTTGTTTTGATCTCCATGTTAACAGCTTCGTCACACCCTTCAGAAAATTGCAGATTTCTGTATAAACAGCTTCTCCGGTCATTTATCTCTGTCACCTGGGAGAGTCCGCTGCAGCCTTGCGTCTGATGTGCTGGTTGTTGGTTTTAAGCAAATGAGGACATGTGGCAGCAGGCAGTGGCCTCCCGGATGGAACTGTTGCCTCAACTACCCCATGGCCGGCCTGGCCCCACCACGCATGCCAGACGCCGTCTCTGGACTCACAGCGTCATAAATGTCCCTGTCGTGCGGTCGCTACCACAGGATCTTACGGCACTGGGGCTGCCGGGGAGACTGACATTTCATTCCGAGTGAAATATCATCCTCAATTGCCTGTGTGAAGATTTCTTCATCATCCTGGTTATCAGCTGTGGAAATAACGTGTCACTAAGGACTGCGTGTGGCCGAGTAGCGTTTGCTGTCTTAACTGATGGAGCACACGAGTCAGTCTGGCCACGGGGACCACGGAGAGGACGAGGTCGTCTTTGTAAACACTGTGGGGTGATACTGTCCCCACGAAGCTGAGCACCCCTGGGAGCACCCGCTCCCGTGGAAGTCTGGGGCCGCGTCAGACCCAGCCTGTGCCCGAGGAGGTGCTGTGCCGGCCCCTGGGGGAGGCTGCAGAACTCGTGGCTGAGAACGAGGTCTAAAGGACGATGGATTTCCTGGGTCTCCCAGCGCTGTGTCATCACCTGAAAGCTGCAGGTCGTGGCCGTGTCCCGGGTGCCAGGCGACCTGACCTTGTGTCCCTCTCCTTCCTTGGACGGCGGGACCGTGCGTTTCCGGGAGCCCAGCGCTTCTGGAGGAGCCTGGCTGGATGCGGACAGAAGAGCAGGAACTCCGGCCCTCGGGACACACCCACCCCATCTGTCTTCACTCACTGAGTTCTTATCACCCTTTTCTGTACATGTAGTTCCACAGCACTCTTACTTCTAAGTTGTACAGTGGTCTACTTTGATGAAAAGAAATGCATTTCACATAAGCTTTCCTGCTTTTCAGAGGCTTAAAAAAATGAAATGTACTTTAATCAAAGAAATGTAAACTCGGGTGGATGGATGTGGAGGCCACCAGCTCCCCCATTTATTTACACCAGGGACTTGCTTCCCCAGGCTCGGAAAACAGAGCGGGTGAGAGATCACCGCGCCTGTGAGGTTTCTGAGCTGCTGTTTCGTGTATGGCAGACCAGAGAACTCACACGGGGGCTGCTGCTGTCACTGCCTTTATTTCTGGCTGCTGTGTGTGCGGGTCACCATGAAGCTGGCCAGAAAGTGGACAGGCTCGTGAAGCCACGGACACATCTGTCGGAAAAAGAACCCCTGGCTGGCGGGGGAGACACTGCGAACAGCAAGAGGACCTGGAGGTCCCATGGCCTTGTTGATGGGTGTGACTGCTGCCTGAGGTCACGCGTCCTACACAATGTCTTACAGTGAGAATGGCTCAATGCCCCTCAGGCCCGCAGTCAGCGAGGTCGCAGAGACCAGGAGTGGCAGGCGTGGCTGCGGCTGGCCGTGTCCTCTTCCCCACCAAGTGCAGCCCACAAGCCCTGCTGCGGGCGCTTGCACGTAGCTCCTTGGACGGGAGTTTCGGGGAGAGAGTAACTACAGACATGTCGCTGGGTCAATAGTTTCTGGGTGGTGTTTTTTTTTTTAAACTTCCTTTCAAGCAAGGTCTTTCATATGTCCGTTCTTTGCAGTGATTGGCCAAGAGGCCAGGATGCCCCCATCTGCTCTTCCGGATGCTAAAGAATGTTGTGATTCCATCTGGGAATAATAGTCCTGTCTGCTTCAGGGGCGGTCAGGACTGAGGAGGAGGGAGAGAGGGGGAAAGCGAGCCGAGGGAGGAGGGAGAGCAACCGGCAGGAGAGAAGGAAGGGGAGGGAGGTGCTGGGAGGGGCTGGGAGTGAGGCCGTCTTCCAATATAGGCAGTTACTCCTCACCTCTGTGCATATTTAGGTAGTCGGTCCTCATCGTTTTTTTGAATTTTTAGAAAATTTTCCATTACAGTTGACATAAAATATTCTATTAGTTTCAGGCACTCAGCATAGTGGTTAGACAATCATATACTTTACCAGCTGTTCCCTGGTAATTCATGTGCCTACTGGACGCCGTACATACTTTTTACATATTACCGACTGCATTCCCTGTGCTGTGCTCACATTCCCATGAACATCCTGTGGCTGCCCTCTACTTCTCAGTCCCTTCCCCTGGGCCCCCAGCTCCCCACTCCCTCCCCTCAGGCAACCATCAGTCTGTGCTCTGTGTCTGAGTCTGCTTCCGTTTTGTTTGTTCATTGTGTTTGTTCATTCCACATACTGTATAAGTGAAATCATATGGGGTGCCTGTCTTTCTCTGTCTGACTTATTTCACTTAGCGTAATCCCCCGTAGGTCCATCCATGCTGTGGCAAATGGTAAGGTTTCATTCTTTTTTATGCCTGAGTAATAGTCCATTGTATATATGTACCACAACCTTTTTATCTGTTCGTCTGTCTGTCTTTACTAATATCATTGATATCACCAACTTCTCTGACTAGCAGTGGGCACTAAGTGAGTCCCTTCACAGATGGCAAAACTGAGGCTTAGGAGGCTTAAGTAATGGCTTTTACCCAAATGATCTTTTTTTTTTAATCCTCACCCAAGGATGTTTTTAGGATATTTTTCCATTGATCTTTAAGAGAGAGGGAAAGACAGAGAAATATAGATGTGAGAGGAACACATTGATTGCTTGCCTCCTGCACTCACCCTGATCAGGGCCCAGGCTGGGGAGGAGCCTGCAACCGAGGTACATGCTCTTGACCGGAATCGAACCTGGGACCCTTCGGTCCTCAGGCTGACGCTCTATCCACTGAGCCAAATGATCTTGAAGGGCCTGCAGTCGCTTGTATTTTCCTTTAACAGTTACTCAGCCCCTGCTCTGAAGGTAGTAGATATGGCCACACAGCGTCAATGGCCAATGGGATGTAGGAGAACGTGCCGTGACGTGTTCCCCTGCCACACGGAAGCGTGAAGCACCCGCTCCTGTTCTCCGTGTGTCTTTGAAGTTGGCATCTGCTGTGTTAGCCTGGGGCCCAGGCCCAGCAGACACGGGCAGACGGCACGGAGCTCAGGGGGGTTCAGCAAGAGCAGGACGCCAGCCTGTGTTCCCGGGAGGCTCTGAGATTCTGGGCTTGATTGTTACACAGCACAGCCCGCCTTCCTGGCTGGTACCAGACACCTCAGGGACAATGTTCTGCGTCCGGACTTACGCTTATTTTTCAGTTTATATGTCACATTGTTCCAAAAACAAGGGACTAAAGCAGCTGACAAAATATACTCAACTCAATGCCATTAAAATGCATGAATCATAACACACACATACATCTTTGAGTAAAAAGAAACGAGACCAGAGAAATAAATGCCGGGCAAGCCTGCTGCCATTTGCTCGAATGTGTGGTGAGGAGTCTGCCCAAGGTGAGCAGGGTGTGGGCTCGGCTCTTTCCAGAAGCCATGCCCAGAGGGAACGCACGGTCCGGGCTTTGTAAGCCAGTGGCTCGCATCGCCAGCGAGCGCTGCGCTCCCTGAGCAGGAGCAGGGCAGGAATTCATATCCGCTGCATCAGTCGCAGGGCAGGTCTGCAGCAGCCTCTGAAATCAGGGGCTGGATTTGGGCTGTCCACGGGGTCTACAGTGCAGGGTAGCCTGCCATCTCCCCAAATCTTGTCTCCCCTGCTCCTTGCCAGCCCCCAAATCTAAGTCTTGATTCCAGGAGGCTGCCACGGGCCGGCCAGGAGAGAAGGATGGTGGGAATGGGGAACAGGTCCTGGCCAGGCTTACACCCCCTGCCGTGCCCTCCGAGAAGGAACATGGAAAACAAGGTCACGACAGGCCCTCCCGCCCTCTCTGCTCACTGCGTGGGAGGGACGCCGGGAAGCAGCGCGGCCGTGACCACCTGGCAGGCCCAGCAACCCCAGGCACCAGCCATCTGTCCAATGACTCTCGGTCTCCAGCGGGAACCAGAGGAGGGAGCTCAGAGTGTAGAGTCGTGAATGCCCAAGGGGACCCGGAAATGCCCCAAGCCCCCCCAAACCCCAAACCCATGGCTTTATTTTCCTTTGTTCAAAATAAGAGCAACGACCCCAGCCACCTGCCACTGACCTGACACCGCGTGTCTTCAGGTCTAAGGTGCAGATTGTCGACAGGTTTTTATATTCTTAACATCGAGGTGCATCTTGCAAATAAGAGCATGTCATATTTTCACTGGGAGCGGGCTTTGGCGATAAGTCGTCCATACATAGTGTTGCACGTGGACATCAGTGCTCTCCTAGAGTCGCTGGTCTCTGATAAAATAGGGTCATACGTTTGCCGTGCACAAATCCAGCCTGCGTCGGGGGGAGGGAATTCTGCAGGGCGCGTGGAGGGGCAGCAGCGAGCCCCGATCTCCTGGTGTGTCTGCCATCCAGTCCTCGGAGCCCAGCCAGGGACAGGCATCCCACAGCGATGCTCGGCGAGCGCCAACACAGCGACGTCCCTGACACCAGCTTCCGGTGGTGGGGCTTGGTCACTCTCCCTGACCTGGACGGGGCTGCTGCTCAGAAGGCCAGAGCTGCTCATTTGTGGAAGCAGGTGCTGCAAATGGTCTCTGAATCATCAGCAAGGGGGAGGGGGAGGGGGAGGAGCTGCCAACCAACCAGGGAAGTCAGTGGGTCCTAAAGGGACATATTGGGACTTAGGATTACCAGGTACAGAGTGCTTGGAATCCCAATATCTCTTCATGTTGAAAACCACAGCTTCCTCAGACTAAGGGCCAGGTGAACGTAACATCCTAAAACTTTACAATGGGCTGGGCCAGCGAGGCTCAGTGGTTGAGCATCGACCTATGAACCAGGAGATTACAGTTGATTCCCAATCAGAGCACATGCCTGGGTTGCAGGCTCTGGGGATCATGCAGGAGGCAGCTAATCAATGATTCTCTCTCATCATTGATGTTTCTATCTCTCTCCCTCTCCCTTTCTCTCTGAAATCAATAAGAATATATTTTTAAAAACTTTAAAATGGCAAATGGCAAGGTGTGTGTGTGTGTGTGTGTGTGTGTGTGTGTGTGCGCGCGTGTGCATGCATACTGAGCTTTTGAAATACAACTTGCGGACGACCACACTACGCGGAGGGCTACACTGACACCTTCTCAGGAAGGTCAGATTCCTAGGGAAGATGCTTCATGAATAGAGGACCTGGCCCTGGCCGGTGGCTCAGGTGGTTGGGCATCGTCCTGTGCACCAGAAGGTTGCCCATTCGATTCATGGTCAGGGTTGGGCTTGATACCTGGAAGGGGGAGTACAGGAAACAGCTGATGGACTTTTCACTCTCACATCGATGTTCTTCTCTCTCTCTCTCCTCTCTCTCTAAAAATCAGTTTTAAAAAAATCTTAAAAAAAGAAACAGAAGACCCCTTTCCCGTAGCAGGGAGGAGCTGAGGGAGGAACCCTTGTGTCTCACTCTTAGGTTCTGTATAATCCTCAGCAGTCTCCATAGATCTCCACGTACCAGGCATGGGGTGCAAAGGGGCAGTAGTCCAGCCTGAGTACCGAGTTGGTCCTGCTGTGGTTATATGTCGCCCAGCCTGTTAGGTCTGTGAATGACGCTGTATATGGCCTGGGACTCCCTGCATGGCTTTGGGCTAGTTCTTCAATGCCTCGTGCCTCAGTTTTCCTCCTGTGCGTAACATGAATGTTAACCACATCGCCACTTCGGGTTTTGAGGACGTTTAAATGAATGTACATTATACTTACATGTACTCGTTGATGTTGAGTCACGTCATGTAGCCATCTGTCTTTCGGGGCCAACTCGGCCTCCTCCGTGGAGACCTTATTCATACTCTTAGCTCCCTGGGCCTCCCTGGGGTTGGCTTCCTCTCTGGATCCCCATGTCGGGCCTGGGCTCTGACTGCACCTGCACACACGCCCCTGGAGGGGGAGGGTGACCAGAGGGCGGAGGGGCTCTTGGGCAGGTGCTCCAGGTGTGCGGGTGCCCACGGCCAGGCTGTGAGCAAGCCGAGCGAGAGGGGTGATCTGTTGGCTAAGGGAAGCCCTAGACACGGTGAGATCAGGATCCTGGTGGCAGGGTTTGGTGAGGCGGGTTCCAGGGGCGAGTGGCTGTCAGGAGAGACTGGACGGGACACTGCCGTCATGTGTGCCCACGTGGCTGCTCGTGGTCTGGTCATCAACGTCGCCCGTTGGGGCCGGAGGCCTTCCCGAGCGAGGACAGGAGCCTGCTGACTATCCCCTGAAGGTTGCAGGGCCTGTGGGATGGCTGAGGACAGGGACCCAAGGAGCCTAGTGATTGGGAGCTCAGAGCTCTGGTGCCCTAAGGAGCTGGGCCAGGCATGGCAGAATCGAGTTGTAGGTTCTGATTGAGGGTGGCAGGTGGGCAGCCTGGTGGCAGATGTCTCCTGGCACAGCGACCCAGGCAGCCCCCTCCTGGTTCCGAACCTCTGTCCCTGCAAGCCTAACACCCCTCCTCACCCGGGTAACTAAAGATTCACACCTGCCAAATAGTGAGAGTGCCTGTCATACCCCAGGGCACCACTGGTGTTCCCCGAGTGCCGTGACGTGGTGACATCAGTCACTGGCATTGCTCGGGCAGACACCCGGGGCCCACAGCAGAGCCGTTCTCTGCCCGCACCTGTCTCCTGCTGCGGAGCTCCTAGGTGACTCAGCGATTCCCTCGTCCCACATGGATCCCAGGAGGCACCGGCCATCCTAGGGGCTTTGGCAGTCACAGTCCTGACTCCTCGCCGCTGGTCCCCTGCCCTCCACCCCTGCCACTGGCCCGTCCCTGTTTCTCTGCGCAGCACCTGGTGCCTTGTGGACAGGCAGCCACTGCGAGTGGGAATCGCTTCATTGATTTGTGAGATTGAATTACAAATGGCTTGAAATCACATTTACATCCTAATAGGAGGGAAAAGAGAAAAACAACACCGGATGTCCCACTTCTGCTTGAGAACACGGAGGCACTGAGGAGGGGAACTGTGAGGCCGGCGGTACTGAGGGCAGGGCAGCAGGCAGGGGAGTCCGCCCCGCTGGCCTGGGTCACCTTTGTTGCCTTCGTCACCTTCGTCACCGCGGGCGGGTGTGGCCCCGCTGTGTCGTGGACCGTGCGTGGGAAGATGGGGGTTTATCAGGTGGCTCACCTGTCCTTAGTGGGGAGGTTTGATGGACACTTATAGGTGACTGTCACTTGACCAAAGGACAAATGAGGTATCAAAAAGCAAGCCACTCCGTCCCTGCTCTTCCCTTACCCACGGCGCAGAGAGCCCGAGTTACAGGCACGGACAGGGAGCGGAGAAATCATTTGCGGTTTAGAATTTCTTCTCATATAGCGTCCCACCAGATGAACCGGTCCACAGGAGAGAATGCAAATAAAAAAACATATTTGTCACAAAATGTTTCCTGGGTAACATTTTATTTTGTAGGAAAAAATTCATGTGTTTTATCTAAAGCTCTCATTGCAAAACAAATGAATGCAGACATGTGCTTGTGGTAAGAAATTCTGAAGTAGCTCTGGCTGGTGTCCTCAGGGGTTAGAGCACCAGCCTGTGCACTGAAGGGTAATGGGTTCAAATCCTGGGTTGCGGGTTTGATCCCTTGTCAGGGCGCCTGCAGGAGGCAACTGATGGATGTGTCTCTCTCACATCCATGTTTCTCTCCTTCCCTCCCACTTTCTCTCTTAAAAAAAAAATCAATGAAAAAAGTACCCTCGGTGAGGATGAGCAGAAAACGAAATTCCAAAGCAAGAGCTGCCCTGAAATTGTCTTGCTGACACGATCCCCTTCAGTGTTTCTTTCCCGGGCGTCCTTTAGTTCTCCTCCGATGCACACGCTCAAATAGTGTAGGATTTGCATGTCGTGAATGACATATGGATTCTACCTCAGTGTGTTCATTACAGCATCCACCGTGAGTATGGGGTGCCCAAGAGATACGACCAACTTAGCAACACGGACACGAGCAAGGACATCATGTTATCATAAAGTGATTAGGTTCTTGCACATTTTCATGGCGATGAGTTGGACAATATAGAGAACAGAGAGAGGAAGTTCTAACCCTGTAATTCTACCACCCAAGGGAAGACTTGCGTTGTTAATACCATATACTTTTCCCAGGCCTTTGACATGCAGAATGTTCCAAAAAATGTATGCACACTTTTTTTCTAATACCTCAATTGATGTTTTTTTCTTTTCACATTTAACCCATTGGAATTAAAAATTATTCAAAGTGTATACACATGTTTTGGGGACACCCTATATGTATCTATACACACACATACATACATTATAGATACGTATATAGATATATAAACTTAATTGGAAGGGCATGGTTGAGAACAGGCCGCGCCGAGGGGCAGCTGGAACGGGCACCCGGAGTGGGAAGGCCCTGGCGCATTGAAGGTGGGCGGGTGGAGGGAGGGAACACCAGAGCTGGTAGGCGGGGTCCGAGAAGGAGGGAAAGGCGGTCCCTGGGGCTCCTGGCTTCAGAAGGCCTGACTTCTTGTCTGGTGAAATGGGGGGATTGGAGACTCTGAGCAGAGGAGGGCTCCGGGTCCCCAGTCTGCTGGTTTGGGCAGAGTGTGGGTGGGCAACATGAAGCGGGGTGACTCACGGAGGCTCCCTCTCTAATGTGCCTAGAAAGGATGGTGGTGACTCGGCCCAGGGAGGTCATGCTCAGTGGGAACAACAGGATTCGGGTCAGAGCGGATGCTGGGGAGGAGGCCCACAGAGGGCCCCGCATGGGGTGAGGATCTGGGCCTGGCATCTTATCGAGGTTGGGAAGCTGCGGGAGAGGCCGTGGTGGGCGTTTTCCGTGTCATGCCGTTGCGTTCAGAGCGCCTGCTTGACTTGTGGAAGGAGCTGTCCCGTGGGAAGTGACTCAGTGAGTCTGGGGTCTGCGGGGGGGCGGGGGGGAGGAGCTGGGCCCCTGAGGATGGTGCTGACATGCAGTGGCGGGTGGTGAGCTGCCGAGGGCAGGGAAGAGCGAGCGGGCAGGAGACTTCAAGGCTGGGGGACGCCTGCAATGGCTTTGGGGTGTTCCCAGCAGGTGGAATTGGCTCTTTCACTGTACCCTCATCTGGTCGCTCTCTAATTTTCAAATCATGGCCAACTTAAAAGAAACGTTTTCTGTGGAATTACTGACTTTGAGTGGCAATTTACTTGGTCTTCAGAAAGGGTGATTTTTCATAACCGTGTTAGTCCTTTATGTTACTTAGACTGAAGTGTAGGTTCTCTGTTCATTGTCTGTAGTTCCAGTCCGAGGCGTGTTTCATTCTGTCGGTACATGTTAAAGAGCAGAGCCCGGCGAGGGCCCTGTCTGGGTGTCCACAGGGTTTCCACCTCTCCCTCCTCACCCTTCCGATGAGTGGCTCCGGCCTGGAGTTCCGTTTCCTGAAAAGCCTGGAAGAACTGCCTTCGGATAACTGAGTCGGTGTGAGCGAGTTAAGGGGGGTTAGTGGCTGGAGCGCCCCAGTTCCCGTTGCTGCCACGTGGAGCGACCACATATCAACCAGCATTGGAAGCGAAGACACTGAACGTAGGAGACACAGTCCACTCTCTCGTTTGCCTTTGTCCTTGAGCCAAGTGCCCCCTGTTCCGTCAGTAATCCAGCAAGAAGTGACCGCACCGTCGGTATCCGGCGTAGGCAATGTGTGGGTCACCGTCCTCGGGGAAGACGGATGGCTTCATGCCCAGCCGCCTGGTCTCCTCCATGTCTCTGTAGCACATGGTCCCAAAAGACTTTTTAAAAGCATAAGCCATCGTGCAGCCACTTTGCTGGCTGCCACCGAGTCCTCCCACAGGATCAGGTCAGAAACCATTGGGTAGAAAGTGCAAGGAGCAGACTTCAGCTGCGGACTTGCCTTTGGAGCGTGGGGTATGTTCTAGGGATAGGTTCTCTTCAGTGTCTTGAATTTGCCAGAGAGAGAGAGAGAGAGAGAGAGAGAGAGAGAGAGAGGTATTCAGTGGAGCAAATGGGGTGAATTTGACTTGGGGAAATACAGGGTGTCCCAAAAATGTAGACACACTCGGAATGATTATAAAGCCAGTGTTTATAAACATACAGTTCATTTTCAAAATTTGAAAGAATCTACAGAAATGAGTACTTCTTTTGGTCAACGCCTGTTTTCAAACTGAAGATTGTTCTGGTCCAGGCACTGCTGATAACGCAAAGCAATGGAATCGCAAACATCCAGAATCATTTCGTTAAGTATTTGTGCGCCCTCAATTCGTCACCTGTGCCGGTTTTGTACTGTAAGCTTTATATCTTTTATGTATCCCCTTAAAACAGCGGTTCTCAACCTGTGAGTCGCGACCCCTTTGGGGGTCGAACGACCCTTTCACAGGGGTCGCCTAAGACCATCGGAAAACACATATATAATTACATATTGTTTTTGTGATTAATCACTATGCTTTAATTATGTTCAATTTGTAACAATGAAAATACATCCTGCATATCAAATATTTACAGTAGATTCATAACAGTAGCAAAATTACAGTTATGAAGTAACAACGAAAATAATATTTTGGTTGGGGGTCACCACAACATGAGGAACTGTATTAAAGGGTCGTGGCACTAGGAAGGTTGAGAACCACTGCCTTAAAAGGTCTAGTGGCACTTGGGATCCTAGTGGATAAATTTTCTTTGTTCAAAGCTTGGCCTGGCTTCACCCCTTATTTCAAATCAGTTAAACCTTAAAAGGAGTGGAAGTTGAGTTATCAGCTGCTAAAGTGTATATGCATTTTGGGACCCCCTCTCTTTATTAAACTTGGCTTTAATAAGCTGGCAATGGCCACCGTGTTTCTTCATTCACAGCCTCTGTTAGAGTGGCATGACTGAACCTAGGATTCCGAAAGCAGCTCCCGCTTCTGTGGGCCATGACGGTGGCTGGGGGAGGAGGGTGTACATACGCCTGCACATGTCTTGGTGGCCTGTGAAGGCAGACTCATACGATGACAGTTGCCATGTGTATGCAGAGCTTCCCCCTGAGTTATAAACACTGAGTGGTTGCCAGAATCTCTGCACTCACCATGGAAGAGTCACACAGTGACAAGATCTATTACCCGCCTCCTTTACGAAACATCAGTGGCCCTGAAGGCAGCATGGAGGTGCCGAGAAGGTTTGCTGTTTGCCCGCTGCTGTGGCTCAGGGTCGAGCACAGTCCCGGGCACCTAAAGGTGCAGGTTCCATCCCAGGTCGGGGTGTATACGGGAGGCAACTGATCATGTGCCTCTCTCACATCCATGTTCCTCTCTCCCCCCCTAAAAAATGGCAATGAAAACAAGTTTTTTTAACAGGCGATTTGCCATTTTAAGGAGGGAGAGAGAGCATCACATGCGGTAGCTTTGGGACGCCAAGAGGATGGCGGGCGCCTGCTGGGAGCTGCGCCATCTCGATAGATGGCAAGTGGGACAAGTTTGCCGTCATTTCAGGCTCTTGTGTAAATGTAACTGTTTTGTCTCGGGTAAATGTCTAGGAAGAAAAACATTGTTCTTGGCTGGAAAAAGTAGTTAAAGTATTTGTGGGCAAGAAGAACAGATTTTAGTGCATTTACTCTTCAGCCGGCTTCCGCCGAGGCGTCCGGTACAGGCTCCATCCCGGATTTGGTCGTGGCCCAAGTCCCCACGGTCTTTTCGCCGATGGCTTTCCCCTGGACCGCAGCTGGATTTTAATGAGTTTATCTCGAACGGGTATGATGTTGCATTTCAACAGCCTCGTAAAAGTGTCCCTGAAACCAAGGGGCCACACACTGAGCTTTGCCAGCCTGCAGGCCCATCAGATGGGCACCCCTCAGCCAGCTGATGGCCCCCCCACCACAGGGTTCACATGCAGGTTAGTTTATGGCAGTGGTTCTCAACCTTCTGTCCCTTTAAATACAGTTCCTCATGTTGTGACCCAACCATAAAATTATTTTCGTTGCTACTTCATAACTGTAATGTTGCTACTGTTATGAATCGTCATGTAAATATCTGATATGCAGGATGGTCTTAGGCGACCCCTGTGAAAGGGTCGTTTAACCGCCAAAGGGGTCGTGACCCACAGGTTGAGAACCGCTGGTTTATGGCCATGCGGACATTTCCCAGTAGCGCGCAAGGAAACGGTTCCTGCTCATTGGGTTTCCAGTCAGATCCACCCAAGGACTCGGTCATAGAACGACAAAGACCAGAGCTGGGAAAGGCGAGAGTGACCCTGCTCTCCTACGTGTTGTTCTGCTTTCGGTGATCGTTTTGTGTCTCTAAGTGGTGGGCCACCCACACCCACAAGGGAAATGCCTTCGGATGGAGACGGAAAGTTTTCTTTCTTCCTTACAAAGGGCCAGAAGGAGAGACGGCCATAGCGGAGGGCAGCAGGCCCCTCCACCCCCCTCTCCCTGTGAGCCAGAGACCTGCTTGCAGGGAGAAGCCAGCTCCGCTCCCTGGCGGCTGCGTCCATGGGGGAGGGACAGGAGACCTGTTCCACGTGCCTGGCGAGCGGGAGGCTGTCCCGGTTTCCGAACACTGGGGGGTCCCACAGGCCTTGCCCCTGACCAGGGTCTGCCACGCTGCCTCTGTGCCCGGAGGCTCGCCCTTACCTGTGGGAGCCTCCATTTCCTCACCTGGACATGAGGCTGGGTTTTGCCCTGTGATCTGCAGAACCTCACTGAGCGCGGACCTTCTGTGGTTCCATGAGGACGGCTCCCAGTGTGCGGGGAGCGTTCTGTGTCTCCCCGTCCCTGCGGGCGCGCCCACAGCGGCCCGTGCCCACCGCTCGCTCGGTGCCATGAGGAAACCTGCACCTAAGCTGAAATCTGACCGGAAGGAAAGCGTCCCAGCGCGGCCGTGACCCCGTCGGCACCGGGAACACGGGGACCTTGTGAGCAAGTTCCTTCCTCACGACGCTGCACGAGGCCCTGGCGCCAGACCGGCCGCTCGGTGCCCGGGACTGGGAGGGGCACCCTCTCTGCAGACAGACAAGCCTGTTGCCCTGCCATCCTGCACCGTTGGTTGGTTTCACTGTCCCACGCCCCGCGCTCTGCCTCACACACTCGCTCTGATGCACACATGCACAGTGGGAGGGGAGGAGACCACTCCCGATGGGGAGGAGACCACTCCCGATGGGGAGGACGGAGCCTCCATCCCTCCAGGGACACCGGTCAGTGGGGTGGGGGGCACGGGGGAGTGGGGTGCACCTGGATGGAGGGGGACGGGTCTAGGAAGCCCTGCTGTCCCCAAGGAGGTGCAGATGGAGAGGAGAGAGGCTGGGGGGTGGAGGAGCCCAGAGGTGGCGCTGGACGTCCAACCAAGGCTGAGCCAGTCCTGGGGGCCAGGGGGTTCGGAAACAAAGGAGGAGTGAGTCTGGTATAGCGACAGCCAAATACACTCATCAATTCTGGGCTCTGAGACCAGGGACCAGGGGCAGGGGAGGAGCAGTCGGGAGCGAGCGCTGTGGGAAGAAGGGCAGGACCCCTATGCCGGGTTTCTGAGCGCTGAGGTTATCAGAGAATACGCGGTATCACCACAAAGTGCCAGCGGCCGGGAATGGAATGCATGCGGCGTGTGGGCAGGGGTGGCCACGCCAGGCTCAGGCTGGAGAGCCCAGTCAGACGGGGTGGCGGCCCCCCGCTCAGCCCCGCTCAGCCCCTGCTTGTCCCCCGCCCATCCCCAGCCCGCCTGGCTCAGCTTCCTGACATCCCAGCTCCCTGCAGCCAGCCTCTCCCGCACCTGCGTTCCTGCCCCCCACGCGGGAGAGGTGTGGGCACTCCCCATAGCGCAGCCTGGCACTGAGAGGAGAGTGTTGTTCAAACCTCCAGTGTGAGCAGGGCTGCGGCAGCCGAAGCAGACACCACCCACAGGCCCTGTGGTTCCCCAGGGAGAGAGGCTCAATGTGGGGACCCCGTGACGGCGGGGGGGGGGGGGGGGCGACCAGGTTGGCTCCCTGCCCAGTCAGTTGGCAGGGGACAGAGGCTCCCGTGGGGTGGCCCTGGGGAGGCCCTGGTGCCTGGTGAGGACCCCTGACTTAAAACAGCTTCTGGTCTCAAATTCCAGAGCCACTCACAGGAGAGACGGGTTCCAGCTAGTCCCGCGGGCCGGGCTCTGGCCGCCTGGGAGACGCTGCAAGGCCCTGCAAGCCAGGGTGGCCCCAGGGCGAGCTTCTCACACAAGCAGCCACCCCCGACTTGTCACTAAACAGAGGGCCCCGCTCCCCACTCTGCAGAGCACCCCCTTCTTGCTCTCTCGTGTTGGCTTGCCTCGTGAGCTGCCCTCTGCCCCTTGGAACTGGGCTGGACCTGGGGCAGGACAGACTCGGGGGCTCCAGGCCGGTTCCTCCTGCAGCGGCGGGGTGAGAAGCTCGACTTTTGGTTAAAATGGAAGGAATTAGAAGCTGAGTGGCGTTCTGCTAAGAGGAAGGGCGGCAGGTCTGACACGGGGGATCAGGGGGGCGGGGACTACAGCGATGTCAAGGCTGATCCTGGCTCTGTGTTCGGAATGAGGGCGGGAGACGGAATGAGGGCGGGAGACAGAGAAGGGCTGCTCTCCGCAGGTGGTGTTCCCCCCCACCCCGGGGTCCCCGTCCTCCCAAAGAACCTGCCGAGTCTCCCCAAGTTCTCGCTTGGTGAGAGCAGGGCGGACCCTGCGTCGCGTGCGAGTCCTTGTGCCGCGTCTGACCTGTCGCCGTTGCTCGCTGTCTCTCCCCGGCTTCCATGCCTCTGCCTCAGACCAGCGCGGAGCTTCTCGGATCGGGGTTCGGACTTCCGCTCCACTGCAATCTGCCGTCGGATCACGAAAAGGCCTAGGGAACGGCCCGTTTGTTACTTGGAGGTCTAGAGCGGCATCCCAATGCTTTTGTGGAAAGCGGGGTTTTAGAGGACCAACCCCTTCAGAGAGCAAAGCAAGGACATGCTATTTGATCTTTCAGAAACCCTGATGGATGTTTTCCTGTGTGGAGGGGGCTGGACGCTAGACACAGCCTGAGAGACGAGGTGAGGAAGCAGGAGTCGGGGTGACGGCGCGTCGGCCGCGGGGCTGCACGGGCTGCGCCTCCGAGAGGCCGCGACGTTGCCCCATGACGCCAGCACGCCCCCCGTTAGTGACTCCCCGTCTCCTTCCCAACACCTTCCAGTTTCCTGTTTTTATCCCTTGAAGAAGGAAAGCAAAAAAAAAAAAAAAAAGCTGGAAAAATCCACAAACACAGACATGGCTGTGTGACGGCAGGGGCTGGGCACGGGCATCGGCGCCGTCTCTGGGCAGAGGCCCCGACGGCCTGATTGAATCTCATCAGTGTCACGGGGTAGACGTCCCCGGTGCCCAGCCAAATCCTTTCATTACGAATTCCCAGGCCGTACGCACAAAAGCGCTTTCCGCCATACGTCAGCGCCAGCACAGACAGAGCCTGTGTCTCGCTGGTTGCGCCTGCAGGCACAGCTTGCGTCCCCCTCTCCCTGAATGAGCGCGTTTTTCTGGGTCAGCGCTGTGATTCTTTACAGTCGGGATAAAAATACTCGGGAAGAGAGAGGTAGGATGATGTCATTGTGGAAATGTTATTTTTATTTTTCAGTGCCTAGAAGAAGCTGCATTAAGACCAGCATCCGTTCACTTAGGGACGGTGCTATTACTCACAGCATAAATACAGGACAGACTCATTCTTGTCGGTGGGCGTCGGCTCCGCGCTCGGCGTGTCCGAGGTGCTACGAGGAGCCTGGAAGGTACACGCATTGCGTTACAGCCGTGGGCAGTTTTCCTCCGGCGGCCAAGACTTTTTCTCTTACTTATTCAGCAAATATTGATTCCCTGCCTGCTCCGCTCCGGCGAGCCAGCCAGACAGGCCCCGGGGCGGGAGGACGTGCGAGTTCACAGGCTGGCCGCGCAGCGGAACGCTCGGCCACAGAGGCCCGAGAAGGTGCAGCCAGGAGGGGGCGCGGAGGAGGGAGGCTGGCCCTCTGCAGTCGGCCTGTGAACTGGACACCGGTGTCAGGAGGTCCTGCCCTGTCCCGCAAGCACGCGTCCTGGCCGGTCTCTGTGACCTCTGGGGCAGCTGGCGCTGTGGGTCCCCAGCGTGGGGTCCCGGGCTGTCCCTGTGTCCAGCAGTGCAGGGGACCAACTCTGGCGGACTCGGCTCTGCCTCTGCCCACCTACCCCCACAAAGCCTTCATTTTTGCTGCTTATTTGGCGCCCGGGGCCGTGTCGCAGAGCGTGTGATGGGCAGTGCTGGCTAGCAGGCAGATGCCCACTGCACTGGAGCCAACCTTTCACCCCGGCGAGGACCTTGCTGGAGGCGGGGCTGGCGAAAGCCGCGCGTGGGCTGTGGCAGCACCCCCATCGACGTCCGTTCCGTTTAGACTCTCCTGTGCTGCAAGAGCCTTGTTCTTCACTAAGCACCCACGCATCCCTCAGGAAGTTTTGCTCCAATGGGCCCTAAGGTAGTTATGTTATCAGTGGGGGAACTCCTAAGTACAAACACCGATGCAGCCGAAGGAAGGAATCGCTAGCGGCCAGCTGGCGGCCCTCCCCCTGCAGGAAGGGAGAGATTTTGAGGCAAAGAGACACCTTGTCTCTCAAGTTCTATAAGTAATGCCTGCTGGTTTATAGTTCTGATCTGCCCCCAAAGAAGGACTGACCGTGGAAATTCCAGACATCGGTAGACTCAGTACTTCTGAGCCAGACCAGGGGCCCCTTTGGGACTGTCAACCCAACTCCTTCCTCATCTCGCCCAGGCCTCTCCCCTCCGATCCATTCACTGACCTGTCGTGCCAGTGGGGAGGTCAGGGCGGCGAGTCTCAGCAAGGTTTCCTTTGCGCACGCTGCTCTCGGGTATTCATTTGTTTTCTAATGACTTGCCTGTGTCATTCCCTTCCCAGTGTCGGCCTCCATGGCAGACACCCCAGGGAGCCACACACTCGCTCCGTTCAGCTCCTGCCGGTGCGATGGACACGAGCCAGAAGGGTTTCCTAGGTCATCGCCACAGAGTGTGTCTGCCAGCGGCAGGGTTTGTAAGGAGCAATCCTGCTGCCCCATCAGCCAGCAGTGTTGACTGGACACGTGACAGAGAATGTGTTCAGTATCTCGGCGTTGTCTACCTTGGTCCGAGTCACGCAAGGCTGCGTGTTTTAGGACAGAGATGGAAGGAGGGTGCCCTCTGCTCCCAGCCATGCTCATTGGCTCCTTCCTCTCCACGTCCCTCCCAGATACGGCCCGAGATCCCCACTCACGCTCGTGAACATCTCCTGTGTCCACAGAAGATGGTCCCAGTGACATAGTGGGGGATGCGCCACGGCCTGCGAAGGAGACGGGATGCGAAACAAAGCCCTGCCGGGATGAGCCTGCTCGTTCACGGGTCCTGGGCTGTCTGGCCATGCCTAGTGTGCATGTGAACACACATGTATATGTATGTGTGCACTGGGTGTGCAGGCATCCATATGTGTGTGCATGCATGTTCCTGTGTATGTGGTCATTCATGTGCATTCATGTGTGTGCATGCATGTGTGTGTGTCTATGTGTGTGCTCACTCGCCACTAGGATAAGACCGTTTTCAGCCGTTTATGTGAGCACATACTCTGAGCCAAGGCGTGCCTGGCTCTGTTCAGGGAGGGGTGGGGAGGGTGACTGGGTACCTGTCCAGCTGGAGGAGGGCACAGGTGGTGGGGACCCCATGAGCCTGAGGCGAGCAGCCCCTTTCCTGTCCTCTGTGTTTATGTGCAGAATGTGGCTCTTGGTTTAAGAGTGTCCTACAGGCCCCCCCAGGACGGCCCTGTCTGTCCAAACGCTTTCCTTGTCATCATTGTTGGAGGAGGGGCTCCTCTTACCGAGTAACAGCCAGATGCAGAGAGGCCACACTCACTCAGCCTCCCCGGAGGCCTGGCCGGCGTGGGGGGAGATTGTAGTTGACGCTGTTTTTAGCTGGTATGCTCTTCCCCCTTCCAGCACCAAACAGAAGAAGTTTTCACTGTGTTTTCCCGAGAAACAGGATCATAAGAAGCCTTACTGAATTTAGCTCATCGCGCAGCCCGGGATGGTGGTGTGGATGTATGGAGAATGATGTATTGACTCATAGTAAGTGCTCAATTAACACTAAATTAACTTTTCTGCAGTCTGTGTTTTTTCTGTGTTGCCACTCCCGAACCCCTGGTAACCATATCAAGGGGGAGGCGGGGCCGGTGAAATCATGTGCCTCTGAGGCCTGCGCAGGGTGGTGAGCTGGCGGAGAGGAGTTCCTGGAGAACCACTGAAAGTCAGTGTGAGCGCTCCCATTGTCTTGTCTTATTGGGTGGCCTCACCACTTCTCAGAACATCTTTCACAGCCCTTTAGATTTCCAGAGCGCCCTCACGTGCGGTTTTATTTTATCCTGAAAACCACCAGAATGAACTAGGGTTCGCGTTGCCAGATAAGGAGCCTGTTTGCAGATAAGGAGCCTGAGGACAGGAGGTCTGGGTTATCTGCCAGGATTGGGAGGCTGGGTGGAGAGGACCAGGACAGCGGGCAGGCTTCCTTGCAGTTTTTTCTATGTAAACAGCGTTTAATCTCCTCCCTGTCTCCACCCAGAATCTGGGTGCTGTCACTCATTGGAGAATTGAGGCTCAGGGGACAGAGGCGGTGCGGGCGGTGCCGTGAGGGGGGACCGGCGCCTCCCTCCCCCACCACCTCACTGCACCCTTGGGCAGGCCTTTGATTTTTCAATGTCCCAGTTCCCTTCTGCACAAGACAGACCTGCAAAAGGACGGGCGTCGCCTCCTCATCTGGACTGAACTTGGGGAGAGTTGAGATTCTCGTTGCGCTGTTGTATCTGGGGGGTTCTCCATCAGACCGGCAGGTGTGTGTGTGTGTGTGAGAGAGAGAGAGAGAGAGAGAGAGAGAGAGAGAGAGAACAGAAATTTACATTTGCTTCGGTCAGCTATTTGATTTTCAAGAAGTTCTTCTGGGACTGCAAGTCTGCACCCTGTGGGGCAGGCCAGCGGCTGAGGCCGGGAGCGCCTCCTGGTGGTGGTCAGGCAGAAAGGCCACCCCCTGGGAAGCAGGGGTCAGGCTCTGAAGGCCCTCAGCCCAATCAGATTGAGGCCGTGCCCTGTTACTTGAAAGGGCCTTCTTCTTTCCCTTTAACTGTGAACTGGCTGTCGATTTTCAGCCACAGCTACAGGATCCCGTCACAGAAACATCTAGACTAGCCTTTGACCACACACCCCGGCCCCACGGCAGCCACGCGACACGTCGGGTCAGCCTCGCGGCTGTGGGAGCTGCCTCCTCACCCCGGCGTCTGTGACACACCATCACGACTGTGGTGTGTGTCCCTGTGGACAAAAGACATAAGTTGCACAGGAAACTATGGCCAAGTATGTTCCATCCTGAAGACAGAGAGGGCGGCCCCCTCAGATGGCCTCCCACGGGGTCCCCAGGGCCCTGCTGCTCCACCCTGGCACCCACGTGCTCAGGCGGCATCCCTGCAGCAGTTACCACGACGATGGGCCGTCTGAAGCTGGGAGGGGGCCACCACCCTCTTTCCTGAGGGTTTCACATTTTCAGCTTGTCCTGTGGCCAAGTTCCTAACTGCCCCCTGTTCAGAGGAGGGCCTTTCTCCTCACCTGGGCAGCCCCGCCTCAGTGCGTGGGGGCCGGCAGCTTCCTGCAACACTCCACCCAACATCACTGGCCTTGCATTCATCTTGCTCCCAGGCTACCGCGTGCGCTCTGATGGTTCTCTGCACCCCGTTCTAGCCGGTGCCTCCACCTCCTTCAGCCCTCAGGGCTTTCACAGTTAAAAAAACAAGAGACATAAAGCAGATATGATCTCAGTTCTAAATCCAGACCAGTACAGAAGTCATAAGAACACTGACATTGGGTGAGTCTACTTGTAAGTTCTTCCTTATCTTGTTCCTGAATGGGCTAGATTGCCAGAGGAGGTGATGAGTTCCCCGTCAGCAGAGGCATTCAATCCAAGAGGCAGTAGTTCAAGCAAGATGAGGCTGAACTAAAATAACCCGAGGGTAAGAGGGAGAGCTGCACATGGCCTGGTGCTCATGGCTCTGAGAGGTCAGCACAGGACGGGGTTTGAGCGTGGGGGTGAGGGTACCCAGGACCTGACGTGCCCATGCACTTCTGAGTCCTCGCAGATGACGATGAAATCAGCAGAAGATCCAGATGAGGAGCTAAGATTTAAGCAGGTCCTGGCAGTGCCCATGGCCCAGGGGAGTGAGCGCAGGCCTGGACGGGTGGGAAGGGCTGGCCCCAGCCCCTCAGAGAGGGTCCCTGTCTTTGTCCACTTGTCAGAAAAATCATGTCACTCCAGTTCTGTTGGCCACGGAGAACGTGGGGGTGGGAGGTTGGGACTTTCACCTGCACGGGGCAGACCCCTCCACTCCCGGGGGTGAGGATGCGGCTGAGCAAGACAGACGCCTGGCCCCAGGAGCAGGAGCAGATCCTACCGCCTGCACCCCGAGGCCCCGCACGTCTGCTCGTTCCTGCCGTGGTGGAGAGAGGCCCTGGTGCTCAGGCCCAGCTCAGCACTGTGGACGCCTGTTCCCAGGCCACCGAGAACCTGGCCTCGCCGGTGAGCTGCTCTGGGGCTGGTGCTTCCTGAGGGTCAGGGGATGGCGAGTTAGGAATTTTTTTTTGCTGAAGCATAAATAGCAGGGTCCACACTGGTTCCGGCCTGAGCTTCACAGCATTCGACCCCCAAGCACAGCGCCTTTGACCCCGACCACAGCGCCTTTGACCCGACCACAGCGCCTTTGACCCCGACCACAGCGCCTTTGACCTTGACCACAGCGCCTTTGACCCCGACCACAGCGCCTTTGACCCCGACCACAGCACCTTTGACCCCGACCGCAGCGCCTTTGACCCCGACCACAGCACCTTTGACCCCGGCTGCAGCACGCTGGTTATCGCAAGTCCGGAGGGATGGGGGTGAGCAGGTGCAGGCAGCTAGCACGGGGACCTCCTGCCTGCTGTCCTCACATTTTGGAGGGACTCAAGTTGTTGCCTGTTTTTTTCCACAGTAGCTTCCTAGGGAGAAGGAGCTGATTTCTTTATTCAGTAAAAGAAACACAGGATGGACAGGCTGCAGGCAGAAGGCCAAGCTGTGCTCCCTCCTAATCCATCCCCATAGTAATGAGACTGGCCCTCCCTCGGGGTGGCCGCTGCCTGGCAGACCCTGCTGCTGGCACAGTTACAGGAGAGGGTGTGTATGCCTTCACTTTCTTTTCACCATCCCTTTTTCTCCTCTCTCTCTCCCTCTCTCTCTCTCTCTCTCTCTCTCTCTCTCTCTCTCCACATGTTTTCAGGCCTAAAATTGCTGCGTGTGCTCAGTAAACTGGCTGGCCCTGTGGATGAGCTACATGTGTGCTTGGAGAGGGTCCCCGATGGCATGGGACAGTGAGGCCCCTGTCCCTGCCTCGGGGGCACCTGGTTCTGTGTGTGTGTGTGTGTGTGTGTGTGTGTGTGTGTAGGGGTGGATGTGTGGACAGATATGTGACATACGATTTAAGTTTAAGTTGTAAATGACAGATCATAGTCCAAAGTGGCTATGGTGAGGTAGGATGTTTTTTTTTGCTGAAGCATAAACAGCAGGGTCTGCGCTGGTTCCGGCCTGAGCTCCACAGCATACGACTCCCGCTGAGGTCTCCTGCGGCCGACAGCGTGTAAGAATGCAGGTCCCCTCACCTTTCCTGATGGAGTATTTTTGTGACGCCCTCGTGTGTCAGGTGGAGCCTGGGAGGCTGCTGCGTTTGTGATCTCTGCAGCATTTTCAGAGCATGTGACTGCTCTGCCCAGCACTGGAGGCCTCTGTGCTAAGGAAGCAGACGTTTCCCCAGCACACCTGCTCTGACTGGTTTCCCCGAGCTGCTGCCCCCTGGGCTCCGCAGACGCTGCGGCCACCTGTGAGCCATGTTGGTCATCTTCTCTGGAATTCTCTAAGTTCTTTTGACTTTTGTTAGAAACTGGGGACAGTCATTGGGCCCTCGCAGACAGATTTTTGTGTTTTTTGAAAGCAGTCAAAAGCCATTCAGACCAAATCTGCCAGAGGCGGTGGGTGACCCAACTCTGAGGTCTCCCACCCCTGGTGCCGGGCAGGCCCGGTCGGTGCCAGGCTCCTAAGCTGATGCCAGTGTGGTCTCCCGCCAGCTGAGGCCAGCAGCACCGGGCAGCACCCGGAGGACCTGGCTGCTCACACTGACGGGAAGATCCCGAGCGGGCGGACCGCAGTCTGAGGATTCGAGTTTCATTTCGTCACCAGGAGAAAATGCGTGTTTTCTTCACTGAGCCCATCAGTCATGGTTGGCTGGTCCTTAAGGAAAATCCCTGCCCAGCTCACTCAGCAGCCTACTTTCCTCTCGGAGGCTGGGGTCACCTGTCCAGTGCCCGTGTGCCAGGTGGGTCACTGAGTTTATTTCCTGCCTCCGTGTGTCACCGGGCGGTCCACAGCCCGCGGACAGACGTGCCTTCCCACTGGAGTCCTTTCAGGAAAGAGGTCGGGTCCCCAGGGGGCACCCAGGCCTCTGTAAAGCCTTCAGGAGGGTGGGGGCGTCCCTGGGGAGCCTCCCTGCTCCCCCCACTCCTGGGGGCATGGCCCACCTGACCAGGAGCCCCCAAACCCGCTGTGCTTTGTGTCCGTGGGTGTGGTTCTTCCTTACAGCCCTTGTAGGACAATCAGTTTTTGAAAATTGCTCAGAGCTATTTTTAGGGCGTCTCTGAATAAAAAGACCCCGGGGAGGGGGAGAGGGAGGTGCCCGGGCGCGGCCGGGAGCAGTGGTCTTGCGTTTCCCCAGCCCCGTGTCCTCCCAAGTATGCCGCGGCGGGAGTCTGCCAGCCGAGCGTCCACCTCGGGTCACCGGCTGGGCTCCCGAGCAGCTGGGAGATGCGGGTCTCCCTTTTCCTGGCCACGCGCACACTGGGGCTGGTTTCACCTGGAGGCCGAGGCCCCGCCGTGGAGGATGGTGGTGGGACTCTGTAGATGCCCCTCTCCCGGGCGGCTCACTGTGGTCGGAGGCAGCCCAGGCCCCCACGGCACAGCCCACCTGCTGTCGCTGGTGGCGGGTTCCTGTCCATCCCAGCACCATGACACAGAGCTGCGAGGAGAGAGCACCGGTCCCGGGGCCGACGCTGCCGTATAGAGACGGCGCCGTGATGGCGTGAAGGTTTAGGTGACGGGGCGACGTCACAGGGCCCCTGGGGTCGAGTGTGGGGGATGGTGCTGGGAGCTGGCTGTCAGGGAGGGCAGGGTAGTGGGTCACTCAGGACGTGAGACGGCTGAGTTTCCATGTCCCTGTCCGTCTCACGGGAACGGAGCCGGGGTCGTTGCACCTTAGGGCTCAGGAGCTGAAACGGGCTTAGGTCACGTGACCCTTGGCCTGCAGAGGCCTGGGTCTTCTGCTGCCTCGGGGGGTGCTGATCATTGGGGGAGAAGCTCGGTCTCTGAGGGGGAGAGAGATCGGGGGGTGCTGATCATTGGGGGAGAAGCTCGGTCTCTGAGGGGGAGAGAGATGATTTCTAGAGCTAAGATTTAAGCTAAATGTAATCAAAGGCAGGGACCCGGTGTCACATGGCCCACCCCATTCCCAGGCGAGCCTCGGCCTGGCAGGCTGGGGCAGGACCGGGCAGCTCGGATGCGGGGGGAAGTGGGGGTGCTGAGGGCAAGCGTCTTCCAGATGGTGGTAGTCCTGAGACCAGCTCTTGACATGGGGGTGTTTCTTCATGCAGTGACTTGTGTTAAATCCTCCTATTTGAGTTTTTCCTACGTAACTTGATGCTAAGGACCACCAGTTCCTGTTGAAAGTTTGGTTCCCTTGGTTTCCGTGATGCTATGCTTCTTCAAAGTCCCCCTGCTGCTCTTCTGAGCACCTCCCCTCGCCCAGCCGAGTGCTCAGCACTGCCCTTGCAGCATCCTGTCCCCGTCCCGAGTCACCGAATTGTCAGGGGGCACTGTGAGCTGTGGCTCCTTTTGCTCTCAGATACCACGACCATCACGCTGTGTGTGCAGGGCCTGACCCTGCTGGGGGACTTTGATTTTATTTTGGAATAAAATGTTTGCAGACAAACATTTCCAAATAGAAGCCCCGTGGAGACCTCATGCTCAACACGCCAGAGAGGAAAGACAGCCCTGCCCTCGGCTCTCCCTCTCCTGCTGTTTGTCCTGTCTTGGTTAACACAGTATACACCCCAAAGGAACACTCTGGAAGTCTGGACCACGTCCACCCCTTGAATTTAGCCCTCAGTCCCCCTAAAGCCGTGGTCGGCAAACCGTGGCTCCCGAGCCACATGCGGCTCTTTGGCCCCTTGAGTGTGGCTCTTTCACAAAATACCACGTGTGGGCACGCACGTACAGTGTGATTGAAACTTCGTGGCCCATGTGCAGAAGTCAGTATTTTGTGGAAGAGCCACACTCAAGGGGCCAAAGAGCCGCATGTGGCTCTCGAGCCGCGGTTTGCCAAGCCGCAGTTTGCCGACCACTGGCCTAGAGGCATTTCCTGGCATTTCGATCCTTGGAGGTTGCTAGGAGCTATTGAGGACATGGCCCAGTGTCCGAGGGGCGTGAACGCAGCCTGACAGGCCAGCAGCCCACAGGGCCACGGTGGAGCACCCCTCCCCCCAGTTCCAGGTGCGGGGGCCGGCGTCACCGCCACATCTTCCCCGAGACAGGCTCCGGTGCACGCGACACTCTGTCCCTCGATTCCCCATTGCCCGCCCTCGGAGCGCTGTGATGGGTTCCTGTGGTGTTTCATGGAATTGTTAGTGTGTATGCGTGAGAGAGTTTTAATTCTCTTGAACAAAGTACGAAGGGCACAGTGGAGGGCTGTTAATCTCAGAGAGGGCATCGGACAAATGAGGCTGTGACAAACCAGCTGCCTTAGAGCTTCCGCGGTTGGGCCTCCGTGGTGGCGGGAACGGCACCCTGACCCCAGGAGGACAATAGCCGTTAGTTTGTTAGCGCCCCAGGTTCAAGGATTTGGTCAGGTGCCTGTGGCTGTCATGCACAAAGCTGGACAGTCACATGCAGGTGGTTTTGTGGACGTACGCCTTCCTTTCTTTGGGGAAAATGCGGAGGATGGGACCTTCAGCCACGTGATAAGTGAGCGCATCTTTAACTTACCGGGAGCTGGCAGACTGCGGGCCATGACATCAGCTGTGTTTGGTGGCCTTATTTGCCATCTGTGACTCCTTTGGCAAAGGGACAGCTTTTCCGTAGCTAATTCATTATTAGGCCTTTGTCTTCATATCACTGAATTGCAAGGTTTCTAAATAGGCATTCTTTAAGAAATGTGTTGCAAATACAGGCTGTCCCCAAAAATGTATACACACTTTGACAGCTTAATTTTGAAAATGAAATGTATTTTAATAAACCCTGTCTTTATAATTATGCAAAGTGTGTGTATACATTTTGGGACACCCAGCATGTGGTGTGGTGTTATTTTCTTAACAGCTTTAGCAGTGTCGTCTGCAGAGCAAAGCCTCTTAATTTTGATGAAATCTAATTCTTCAGCTTATTTTCTGTTTGGTTTTTTGTCTCACCCAAGGTCAGTAAGTGTTTTCCTATATCTATTTCTAGAAATGTGCATAGTTTTCTTACATTTATGTTATTTCGTGTCCTGTTAGTTTCTATAAATGGTGTGAAGAATTTGTCCTCGGATCCTCGTGCTGGTGTGTCAGCACAATGTGTTGAAATGATGACTGTTTCCACACTGTGTTGCCTTTACTTGTACCTTTGTTGAAAATCAGGTGGGTCTATATTTGGGCTGTTTTTTCCCATTGATGTATTTGACTTCCTTTTCAACATTATTGCACTGTCCTGATTACTGTAGCTTTATAAAAAGTCTCAAAATCAGGTAGTTTAAGTCCTCAAGTTTGTGCTGGTCTTGGTTCTCAGTATAAATTTTAGAATGAGCTTGCCAGTTTGTACAGAAGTTACATCTGAGATATGTATTGGGACTGCATTGATTCTATAGATCAGTGGACATGTTAGTAATGTCAAATCTATTAATGTGTATCTCTCCATTAATTTAGGTCTTTTAAATTTCCCCCTACAATGTTTTATAGCTTTCAGTTTATAAATATTTCACATTTTTATAATTTTTTATTTATATTATGATATTTTAATAATATTGCAAATGTTTTTTGAAATTTATTTAATCCTTACCTGGGGATATGTTTTTATTGATGAGAGAGAGAGAGAGAGAGAGAGAGAGAGAGAGAGAGAGAGAGAGAAACAACATTGATTTGAGAGAGAAACATTAATTGGTTGCCTCCTGTATGCATCCCAACCAGGGATGAAACCAGAAACCTAGGTATGTGCCCTGAACCCACAACTTTTTGGTGTATGGGACAATGCTCCAACCCATTTAGCTACCCAGCCAGGGCTGTTTCTTTAATTTTTAAAGTTCAATTCTAATTTCCATTGTTTACTATTAATATATAGAAATATAAGTTGCTTTTGTACATTGACATTTTATCATACAATGCTGCAAAACTGACTCATTAATTTTTGTGGTTTTCCATAAATTTTAAAGTATTTTCTATGTAGACGACCTTATCTTCTACAAATAAAGCCAGTTTTACTTACCACTTTCCAATTTATATGGCTTTCTTTTTTTTTCTTGCCATATTACAATGGCTAGCACTTCCAGTACAAAGATTAATAAAAGTGTGAGAGATGAAACCATTGCCTTGTTCTTGATCTTAAGGGGAAAATGTCCAGTCTTTATTAAGCATGGTACTCCTGGGGGTTTCATAGGTGCTTTTCACCATGCTATAGGAGTTGCCATGAATTTCCTGTTAGCACTCCTTTACCTGTGTCCCCCAGTTCTGACGTGTGATTTTTCTTTGGTATGGTTCATGCTCACACCTGTATGCAGGTAAGTATTTAGCTAAAGGCTTCAGGGGACACCATTGCAGGTCTCCAGACTCCATCTTTCTGGGAAGCTCCCTCCTCTGCTCCAAAAATTCTAGCTGCCTTGACCTCCACAGACTCTAGACTCTGAGTCCTACACTCTCGAGGCTGCCGGGTTTTGTGTGGGTCTCTCCTCTCATGTGGAGGCCTGAGAGCTGCCCCAGGCAGAGAGCGGGGCAGATATAAGCGCATCTGTTTCTTGCTCCTCAGGAATTGCTCTCTTGTGCTGCCTATTGTCTAAACTCTGAAATCACGTTATTCCATGTGTTTTCCCAGTTTTATAGTTCGGCAAGGAGACTGTAAACCCAGTTCCTGTTATTCTATTACCAGAGGCCTGGTGCACAAAATTCGTGCACTGAGGGGGGGGGGGTGTCCCTCAGCCCAGCCTGTGCCCTTTCACAGTCTGGGAGCCCTTGGGGGATGTCTGGATGTCGGACATACTTAGCGCTGCCGTGGAGGTGAGAGAGGCTCCCACCACCGCCGCTGCGCTCGCCAGCCGTGAGCCCAGGTCAGGGTTTCTGGCTGAGCGGCACTCCCCCTGTGTGGGCACACTGACCACCAGGGGGCAGCTCCTGCATTGAGGGTGTGGTCACTGTGTGTCATAGTGACTGGTCGTTCCACCGCTCGGTCGATTTGCATATTACCCTTTTATTATATAGGATAGGATGGCTGAACACAGAAGTGTATAAATTTACTCTGGGCACACTTAAAGCCTGATTTTATTCTAAGTGTGTGATTCCTAGTAGGAAACATGAACGACATTGAAACTTCCGGAAGTTTCTCTAGAAGAAGTAAAGTTAAGAGATGGCAAGCCACCCATGGAAGCTGAGGGCTGGGACCATTTCCCGGTGATCCTGCTTCTTAGTAACACATTTGATTGGCGCGGGGGGCCAGAATGTGCTGTGGTCTGTCCCCCCTCAGACAAACTAAATCAAACTCAATACCTGGTATTGCGCACAGACCCCAGTACTTTTTAAAGGGTACCCCAGGGAATCTGGTTGCTACCAGTTTGAGAACCATGTGCTGGCTCCGTCAAGATGCTTCTGACCCTTCTTGAATGAGGTCATCGAGGTCGCTGTGTGTAGACTACCCAGACTGGGCATATAGACGTGTAGGCAGCGGTGAAGGAATGAGAACTCTTCCCGGTGGCCAATCACGGGATGTGGCAGTGGAACTTTTACTCTCTTCATGAAAAAGAGTGGCTTGAGTGTTGGCACTGCTCGCTCTCTGCTATGAGCTTTAGCTCTGGCCTTGGTGAGGACAAGGCCTGGCAAGAGGCCACTGTATCTTCGTTTAGGTAATTTCGGCAGTTTTGCCCAGTCGGGCCTCATCCAGCCCCGTTAGTCCCATGTACACTAACACCGCACCTCGCAGTCCTGTGATCTGGAGGATCCGGGACACTGGGGCTCAACCTGCTGGGGAGTCCTCGGAACCCTGGTGATGTCTGCTCGCTTCCGGCAACGCCACAGGCTCTGCACAGAGCCCGGGGGACCGCAGGGCAGGCTAGCGCTTTGGCGGTGTCTCTCCCAGGTAAGCCCACGTAGGTTTTCTGGTGACAAAGGGCTAAGTCAGCGTGTGGCTGATGGTAGGCAAGTGTCTGTCTCGTTTGCTCATGTGGGCCACAGGGCTTAGCGTTTCTGAAGATTCGGTTCCTAGAGAAGGAATAGTTTAACTTGCTTGTTTCCTTTTTGGTGATCCCCCCAAAAAAGGGGTTTGAGCTAAATGGCTTCTAAGATCCCTTCACCTTTCAGAGTCTATAGCACATGACCTGGTTCAGGTTCATAAATGTGTGTCAAAGGAAGAGGGGACCAGAAAGTACGTGCACACACGTGCACACACATACACACATGCACACACATACACAGAGCACTCAAATGAAGGTGAGCAAGAACGTATTCCTCCATCCCCCTTTCTCTTAACACTCTCCTCTGGTCTCCAAGGCTCACTGATGCCAATGCTCTGCCCTGGGGTCAGCTGCAAAGAGCCCGAGGGAACGTTATGTCCTTCCCAGGACATCTAGTGTCATTGCCGGGGCAGTTTGCTGACACTGGAAATCGAGGACCCTGTGGGCAGGAGGCTGGCCTCCTGCCGCTGACCGTTGCTTAGGGGAGTGCCTGCTCCCCGTTCAGCCAGGGAGGGGCGGGGGCGGGGGCAGTGGGCAGCAGGACTGCAGGACTTGGCAGTCGTCACTCAGTGCTCTGCTTGCTGGCCAAAGCCAGTCCCTCTACAAGCATGTCCGCGTGGGGCTCATGTTGGAACGGATGCTTTTGAATCTCATTTCAGGGAGTGCAGGTCAGTCAGTGCTCCTCTGCATAGCAGACTCTTTAAGACCTACTGTGTGCCAGTCACAGAATAGGAAGGGAAACACGAGGCACCCAATCCAGGTCACGGTGAGGAGGGTAAACTTGCTGGACCTGGAGAATTCTGGTGCATATTTCAAATAAAGAAAACCTAGTCCTAGTAGAAGAGATATCGGATGTAAAAAAGGAAGGACGCTTAGCTTTAGGGGAGAATGATCTCACTTATGAAAGAAGTCATCCGGGAAACCGCCCTTAGGCGCAAATTTTGAGACTAAATCATTGGAAATAGGACCAAACAAACAAACAAAGCCCATAAAGTGCCTGGGAACCTTAGCCTGTAGAGACTTTAGACTGTAGAGGAGTTTTACTAAAAGGTTGTCTCAAGAGAATGGGGATCACCTTGCCCACAGGCCTGGCGAGTTTCCGCGGTCTGCAGGGAATTAAGGCAGCTTGAGCTCAAAGAGGAAAAATACCGGATGACAGTTCTGTTTCCTTACTTGGCTCACCAAGTAAGTCATGCCTAAAATTTCCCTGTGAGGCTTTTGTTGAAATAAGTTTTCTTATCACGTTGGTTCTGTTGGCTGAATGTTGGCATCCAAACAGTGAAAACATGAAATTGAAGGGAAGATAATTATCTTTAAGTCTCCTTTGCATATCTTTTAAAAAATGATAAAAGCAACATAGCATAGAAGAGAAAAGTGGAAGCTTTGAAGTAAAGACGGCTGAGATCCCATGATGACTCTACATTCACTGGGTGTGTGGTCTGGGCAATTTACTCAACTTCCCTTGGCCTCCGTTTTCTCGTCTGTGAAATGGGGACGATAATAGCATCTCCTTGACAAGGCTGTTCTGGGAATTAACACATTGAAATTTGAAAAGCTGTTGAACAAGTGCCCAGCTCATAGGAGATGATCAGTAAATCACAGTGACTGTTATTCTCCTGTTTATTTCTAACCCTGTGATGACTGTGCCAGGTGTGGGTGCTGGGCATGGGGGCCTGGGGCTTTGGGGTGCCACAAACAGATCCAAAGCCACTGTTTATGAGAGAAGAAAAGCCAAACCTGTAACGCGGGGGAGGAGATGAGGAAATGAAGGGCCTTTAGCCCGCAGGCCCCCTAGTCCTAGATATGAAGGTGCTGCTGTGCTGATCCTCTTGGGGACCTTTCTCTAGAAGTCAGTAACGAGGAACCCATCTAACTAACAGCTCCATCAACACCGGGTCATTCTGTGGCGCCAAGCAGCCGCCCAGGCCGAGGGGCGGCCTCTCTCCAGGACTCAGACGCAGTCTCACGGCACTTTGGGAAAAGTGCCCTCATGCGTTTAAACACTAATCGTGGAAAATAAATTTTGTTGAAAACAGCAAGAACTTCCATCCAAATATGTGCCACGCCAGCACGACCAAGGGTGATCCCGAGTTGGGCGGGGGGCGGCAGTGAAAGGATTAAGGAAAAGACAGACAAGAGAATGAAAGCTGGGTCTCGGTGGGACGCTGCCTCTCTGATGAGGAGACAACGCCAGCGCCCACAAGCCGTGTCTTTATTTTATAGCAGATGCCACGAGGCAAAGTAGGGGGGTGATCACGTTGTTTACAGCATTCTCGTGAGTCTCAACCTCACTCAACTACAGGCACCCGAACTCTATCACAAGGCACGTGGGGCTACGTGTTCGGACCTCAGACCATAGGTTCAACCACAGCTGTTGGGTATAATTGTGCTGGGAGGGCCCTGCCCTCTAGCTGGGACTTGCACGTGGCAATGAGAGGACCCTGTCCTTTCATTAGTCCGAGGCTTAAACCTGGCCAAAACACCGTAACCGTGCCCCACACAAATATGTGGGGGAAATAGTTTTATTGCAAGAGATCTGATGTCGAACTGGGTGGGGAAGGCAAGAAACAATTTTCATGGGAAACAAAAGCCACGGTTCACGTTTTAAAAGCTCGGCTGCCTGGAAGGGAGAGCCAGGCCTTGGGAGCATTGAGCACAGGGAGGGATGCGCAGAGCAGGCCCGGCCTCGCTGCCGGGTGAAGGGCAGGGCCAGGTGTGCCCACACCCCATTAAGGGAAGGAGGCACGTGGGGCCATGGCTGGGCCCTGGTCGGCACAGCAGCTCCACTGCCCCAGCAAGCATCCCCCAGGGGGACCCGTGACCTGCCCCTCCAAGCCTTTCTCCCGGAGCACTCCCACCCAGCCTGTGGTTTCTGGTTCATTTTCCTGTCACCAATGTGCCTTAAATAGAGAAATCATGGACTTCCCTTTCTTTTTCCCTCTCTGTCCCTCCCTGCCCAAAGCCTAATGTGGTAGCAGGTGGTATCATGATGCTGTCATCAACAGAGCTGGACGAGGTCATGAACCTTTGTGCAAGGGGTATTGGGAAATGTAGTCCTGGGTTGTGGGGAGCTCACCCTGGGGAAGAGCAGGCACGCACTGTGGGTGACAGCCACCTCTCCCCCGCGATGGGACTGTCCTGTTATGTCACATGTGTGGTGACAGCTCCATGTTTCAGCTCCTTGAGATACGTGCTGTAACTGGGTAATTTCTTACATGCACACACAGCTTACAGATGAAATCGTGGGCAACACATTAGATCTCTGTGAATATCATTTGCACAATATGTTTGGGCTGTTCTTGGTTTAAAATCTGGGTATCCTAGTCCTTAGTTCAGAGTGATGTCTCCGTATGTCTGTGGTTACTGTCTGATCTACACAGTAATTTAAGAATTCAATAAATTATGTAGTAGCTAAAGAATTCAGGAACTCTTTCTTGCCAAGTGCTCCCTGCTACTTGGTTTCGAAGGCAAGCTGAGAACAGAACTCCCCATAGGATCACATATCTGTCAGTATAAGCCAAAGGCAAGCTGAGAACAGAACTCCCCACAGGATCACATATCTGTCAGTATAAGCAAAGGTGAGCGCCGGCTGGCAGCGGGCGTGTGGGCAGGGCAAGCAGCTGTGTTGCTGCTGCTTTGCAACCGGCTTCCTGAGAAGCAGGGGATGCGTCGTCCAGTGCGAGCGCGTCCGCGCAGGTGCAGCTGTGGGGGTGACCCCATCTTCCTTCTCTTGCGCCGCCGTGAACAGGATGGAGATACAGACTCGCTGCCCAGTGTTTGTATTCGCACCCCTGACCTAGGGAAGCGCCTGCCAGGCCCCAGCCAGCGGCCAGCAGCATGTCCTCTGTGCTGTTTTCTCCACGAATCCCCCACGAGGACCTTTTTAAAAATTCTAGCTCTTGCTGTGAACTTCGTAGACGTAGAGAGCTCCGATGTCATGTTTGGCTTCTCCTGGGATCTGTGGCGAGGACGATGGAGAGGGACGTCTCGTTGGTTCGGGGGGCTGTGCGGAGTAGACGTGTGTCCTGGGACGACAGGGGCCGGTGCCCTTTGTGTCACCATATGAAATGACCCCTCGTCCATTCTGCCCTCCCTATTGAACCTCCACTTCCTGCCACTCCCTGTGTGAGTGTAGAGGCAGATGAAGGCCAGCCCTGACCCCGTGCTCACCTGGGCCTTACACCTTCGCTCACCCCTGCCCGCTGTTGCTATGGCTCCTGCTGAAGGAGAACCCCACGGGCCAAGTGCACTCTGCCCTCCCCCGACGGAGCAAACCAGCCTGGGGGGAGGGCGGTTGTGAGGACCTGGCCCAAGTCCTGTGTGTGGAGAAATGTGATTGCCTTCCTGCCTCGGTCTCCATTTCTCCAGTCGCCACCAGCTTCATGGGGACGCGTTAGCTGCCTGTCTCAGCACCCCCCTCCCCAGCTACACACGCATGGGCCTCCTCTGTTCCATTAGACGGCAATGCTGCATAAACCAAAGCCACAGCCCTCGGTGGCCCAGCGGTCCCAGGGCGAACATGTGACTGATGGCTGTGGGGCATCAGCGTCCCGCCACTCACAGCTTCACAGACCGGCTCTTCCGGGCCAGAGAGGAAGGGTGGCTGCATGTACCCACGCTGAGGCGGGCTGGGCAGGAGGGGCGGGGTAGGCACACTCATTCACGCTCGCACCTCAGAGGCAGCTCACAGGCTTTCAGTCACTGTAGGGGTGAACGGGATGTGCCGCTCTAGCAGCGGGGGAGTGATGGCAAGGTAGCAGACATAAGGGGGAGACCAGGTCACCTGTGAGGACATCAATAAACTACATTTCTGAGACGTGGCATTGGACGGTTTCGGGTGGATGGAAAAGGAACTTTTCATATTGCTTTGCAATTGGTGAAATTGTGATTCTGTAGCTCCCTGTGTCTGAAATCCTTTATTTCAAGTCCATAATTGTCCTGGGGGAAATCTTTGGGGAAGAAAAAATAAAAGGCCTTAACAAGCAGTGTAACTTGCAGACATCTCTTATTTCCAGGCATTGGATTAATCGTAAAGGCAAATACAGTTGACCTTGAACAACATGGGGCCCGGATTTTTCCCAGTAAACCCTATAAATGTATTTCTCTTCCTTAGCATTTTCTTTTCTCTGACTTACTTTTATTAAGGATATAGTATATAATACATATAACATACAGAATATGTATCGATCGACGATGTTATTGGTGAGGCTTCTGGTCAACAGTAGGTTATTAAGATTTTGCAGCATCAAACGTTATACACGATTTTTGACTGCAGGGGAGGTGGACGCCTCCATCCCTGTGCTGTTCAAGGGGCAGCTGTATCACTTTTCTTTCAAAGCAAAGAGGTACTCAACACATTCTTTAGAAACTCCCTAAAGCGAGAGAAAGGGGGAGAGGGGGAGGGAGAGAGAGGCACCCCCTTGGTTCCAATGGTTGCACATTCTGGTGTCGGACCTACACGCTTTCTGCTGAAAATAAAATCAGCCCTTTTCCTTCCCAGTCCCCATTGGAAACAGAAACTGGAATCCGTTCCTCACTCCTTAGAGACCTCTTCGTGTAGACATGGCTTTTACACTCACCCCACACGGTGCCCGAGTCCTCAGAGCTCTGTGGCCTTTGGCCTGTTTGTCCAGGCGAGGCGTCCGTGCGTTCTCCTCCTGATGCTTCTGGCTCCTCTGAGCTCCTCCAGACCTGCGAGCCCCCTCCTGCGGGCCCCAGGCTGGACCTGGTGTTTTTCATTAAGATGTGGTCCAGCCAGGCGCGTGCTTCGATGCTGCAGCTCTGAGAAAGCGCCCTTAGGGGAAGATGGGCAGACAGAATCTAACCGCCTCCTCTCCGTCCGGACTTGAAAGGATTCATTCGCTGATGCCGGGGCAGAGAGCAGAAAACCGCAGGGGCCACGCCAGAAGTGGGCGACGAGATGCCGCAGAAACCTTCCCCAAAGGTTTAAAAAACACTTCAGTCCTGGCCAGTGGCTCAGTTGGTTGGAGCGTCATCCTGTGACCAGAAAGGTTGTGGGTTCGGTTCCCAGTCAGGACACACACCTGGGTTTCGGGTTTGATCCCAGGTCGGGTGTGTATGGGAGGCAACTGATCTATGTTTCTCTCACCCTCCCCCTCTCTCTAAAAATCAATAAAATCATATCCTCGGGTGAGGATTAAAAAAACACTTTAAGTAAAAAAGATGCAGTTCAGGCAGAAAGTCGATGTTTCAGTCGTGTGACACAGAAGGCCGGAGTGGGGCTCCTGGCGTTGGGCGTGTTGCCACAGTCAGCGTGGTGCGGGCATTCCGCCTTCCACGTCAGGGCGAGTGTTCTGGGAAGAAGGAGTCTCGGCCTCTTTGCTGTCTCTGACTGGCTTAGTCCTCAGTGTACTCGGTAGCTGTCTGTGTGATAGAATTGGAGGGTCGCTAAAGGCAAGGCTGGCCCCAGTGTCTCTTTCCTAGACCAGAAGCAGAGCCAGGAAGGTCTGCAGCTCGGCCTGGGCCTCAGGGCTGGGAGCTTCTGGGCCATGAGTTCCTGGCGGTGGCGGTGGCGCTGGTTCTCACTGGCCCTTGCTCTCCAGTCCCTGGCGCACACCCAGCGGGTTGGGTCGTGGGCAGCCTCTGAGTTAGAGCAGGTGAGCGCCGGCAGGAGGCGCTGCGGGTGCACCAGTGAAGACTCGCTCCTGTAATGAGACCCACGTGTGGGAGCACGATGGGAGGGCCCCTGAGGCCTCTCCCGTGGGTCGGAGGGAGGCACTGAGGGCCACCCATGTCCGTCACGGGAACACCAGGGAGGAGTGAGCCCACTTATGCCCCAAATTGTCCTCTCTGCTTAGCGTTTGAGGGCTCCCGCCGGCAGCAGACGGCCGAAGGCAGATGGAGCCCAAAGGAGGGAGGGCAAAGAGGGGTCCGCTCAGATCTGCTGACACACTTCCGAGGGGAGGAGCGAGGGGACGGGAAAGCCCACGCCTGCTCGTGCCCAGTCTGCCTGCGTGTCCCTGGCCTTTCTGTGCTGCAGGTGTCCGGGTGGCTTCCGTCTCGGCATTTCCAGGCCTCGGGTTAAGATTCAAACAGGATGTTGAGAAGGAAGAAAGAAGGGGAAGGGAGAACGGATGCAGTTGATATTTCAGTTTGCAAGCAAGGAGGAAGGCTCTGGTTCATCTTCGAGACACGCGAGGTTGTCACAGGTGGAGGGGGTGGTGCCCTTCTGTGGACAGCTGTGCTCGGCTCAGCTAAGAGCAAGCCCGTCCTCGCTGCGGGTGAACCACGCAGCCCCATGCCCGTCAGTCAGTGGCTGCGGGACAGCGTCCACCATGTGCTTCTCGCATCTTATAAGTCTTCCTCATGCAGGTGCCGCAGGCAACAGGATAAAGGAAAAGAGACCTCTGGGTGCTCGGGGGATGCGGGTCTGAGTAGCAAAGGATGCTTTCAGAGAGAAACAGGTGATGCGCCCGTTAAGCCGTGCTCAAGCTCCCTGTCATTTGATAAAAGCTGAGCTTGTTCAACACTGTGCTGACCTGAAGCCCTTGGATTTGCAGGTGTATCAGTTAGAGACCCCCCAAAACTCAGTGTGCTGGACACACCGCCATTCAGGCGCTGCGGCCCTGCCCCGGGGGCTGAGCCTGGCTGCACTGCTCCACACGCTGCATCCTCCCCTCTAGACCAGCTGGCTGGGCGTCCTACCCGAAGTGGCCGCTCCGAGTGTCTGTCCTGTCTTCCTCTTGGGACCAGGAGGCGTGGCCTCTGCACGGCCATAGCAGACATGCCAGGGAGCATGCGGACACATCGGGGTCTCCAGAGGTCATTCCCATCATTCTAGTGCCCACGCAGGTCACACGCAGGTCACGCAGGCAAGGGTTCAGAAACTTCTCCATCCCTGTGGCGGGAGGAGCCGCTATGGCACATGGACTGTGGAGAATTGAGACCGTGCGTGCCACTGACCACACTCGGATCGGTCTTGGGGTCCCTGGGTTCTCCGAAGGGCCCGTCCCACCGACGGTGGACCTGGCCAGGAAGCATTAGCCTGGTGCCGTGTTGTCATGGCCGCCATGTACCTCACCTACGGTACTGTTTTCTGTAGACTTGTTCAGGTTCAGACTCCTGAACTGGTATAGAAGTCTAGTGCCGGGAAACTTTTTCTCATATTTATATATATAAAAGCCTAAGTGACCGGCCAACCATTCGACTGGTAGCTATGATGCACACTGACCACCAGGGGGCAGACGCTCAATGCAGGAGCAGAAACCACAGGCATGGAAATATGGAACAGACTGATGAATCTCAGAGGGAAGCGGGGAGGGGGGAGGGCCGGAAGAGATTAACCAAAGATCTTATATGCATACTAGAGGCCCGTGCATGGATTCGTGCACCGGTGGGGTCCCTTGGCCTGGCCTGCACCCTCTCGAAATTCGGGACCCCTCGGGGGATGTTGGAGAGCGGGTTTCGGCCTGATCCCCACAGGCCAGGCCGAGGGACCCCGGCCTCTACTCACTTAATAATGAGCCAATGTTACTGGGTCGCTACTGGGTCAGGAGGACTGCGTCTCGTTCTTGGCGACCAGCACGAGAATGACCGACATTTACTGGTGACCTCCTCGTGTCAGGATCCATGGCACGAACTTGTCAATGTGCAAATTAAAGGCACCAGGCACATTAGTGGAGAGATACTACATGCATTTGTATTGTCCATTCGGACATGGTTCCAGAGTGTACAGATTTCTCGAAGCTGTCGAAGCTAGAGAAAGGGGACAGAAATCCTAGCGTTGGGCCTTGAACGCAGTAAATAAACGCATGTAAGTGCAAGTTTCCTGTGGTGTTGGTGATGGCTGCATTGTTGACCTGTAGAAAACGATGGTTAACAGTCATCTTCCCAAGTCTGAATCGAGTTTTACAGGCCTATGTGCAGGGTCGGAGCACAGAGAGCGCGTCCAGAAAGCACAAGCCCCTCCTGGGAGCAGGGAGGTCGCCTGGCTGTGCCCTCGGCTCAGTGAGTGTGGTTTACATGGAGGATTGTCAACAGCTTTTTATTTGTTCAAAATGTTATAGTTTGGCCCTGGCCAGGTAGCAGACGAGCGGCAAATATTTGGCGGATGGTCGTTGTGGTCAGACCTGGGATGGCTTGGGAGCCTCTCTGATGAATGCTGATTGCCTGGGAGGAAGCATGTGACCATGAAAGGCGCAGCAGGGATGGGTTCGGGGGCTGAAGAGCCTAGGAGGAGCCTGGGAACTGGGGAGAGAGGGCTCCAGGGGCCACGGCAGGGGGAGCCCCTCGGAGCAGCTGTTGCCCTGGAGGTTGGACCTGGTGGGTGGCTGTCCTGCTAGGGAAGGTGGTTTCGGGTGCAGGGTGTGGCCTGCAGGTACCCAGAGGGAAGAATGAAGGGAGACAGGGAGATGGGGTGAGGTTTTCCTCGGACTCCCACATCCCCTTCTAGTTGCAGGCAGTGTATGTGCCATTTTGGGGAGAAGCCAGGTTCTGGCTGCATTCCAGAGGACTGGTGACCACGCCACATGGCGGGCACCGCCTTCACCAGGGCACTCAGCCAGCACTGGATGAGAGGCCGGCTCCTGCCACCTGTGCCAGCAGAGTGAGCAGGCTGGAGGCCCGCTGGGCTCAGGATGGCTGGCCCTGGGTGAAACCTGAGCAGACACAGGGCTGGGGGAAGCCAGACCTTGAGGACAACCTGGCCAATCGAGTCCTGTCTGAGGGTTAGTGCCAAGGGTCCCCACCGTGGGTGAGGCTCGGGGACAGGGGCACAGCGCGAGGAGTCAGGGGCCTCCAGTGGTAGCACACACTGTCAGCCACAAACAGCTGACAGCGGCAGACACCTCGGGTGGCTCCCCTCCATGTCGGGTGAACCCCATGATGTGGGCCCATGTTTTTTATGGAATCGATTCTTTCTCTAGACCAGAGGATGTCCTTGCTTGTAGCAAGAGGTGCCATTAAGTGGCGGGGGCAGAGCTGGTTTTTTTCCAGGTTCCTTTGTCGGTGGTTCTTAGGTCCCCATTGCCCATGTGTGCTCAGGGCTAAATCCGGCTCCTTTGAAATCACAAAAGGGCTCAGCCGGAGACGGGCCCTCCCAACAGCAAAGCCGAAGCTGACCTGACTCAGCCGCCTCTGGGTGGGCTCAGCAGACACGTGCCCGAGCTCCACCCTCAGCCTCACCACCAGCAGCTGGTGCGACTTTGCCCCAGTTACTGACGTCTCTGTGCCTCAGTTCCTCACCGGAAAATGGAGGCCACGGGAAGACTAAATGAGTTCACCGTGAGGGCGCCTACGGAGTGGCTGGCCTGGTGGTCCTGGTGGCTGTCCTGGATGCTTGGTGCAGGGAACGGTTGTGGACAGCCACCTGGTGTTAGATGGGTGCCTGCCTCCCCCAAAGGGGCTGAGTCCCACCACTCTCAGCCGCACTGCAGCTGATCCCGGGGAAGACGCTCAGCTCCTCCTGATGACGGAGGTCCCGGAGGTGACTCTGCTCAGCGTCCGTGGGCCCCCCTCCTGGCCCGCGGTTCTGCCCACTGCTCAGAGAGTCTTCATAGTGCTGAGTGGTCCCTGCCGCTGTGTGTCCAAGTCACCGGGAGCATTTTAACCGTCCCGTGTAAGGGCCCACTGAGGGCCAGCGTGATGGGTGATGGGTGCTCTAGTGGGTCTCCCAGGGAAACCCATTTACCACCATGTTAAAATCTGCCCCCAGGGGCAGCCAGGAACCTTGGGTCCAGTCTTGTTTTTGCTCTCACAACAATATCGAGACAGAGAATTGCACAGGTCGCTGTCCTTCTCTGTGGATTAGGAAACCAATACCTAGAGGTTACGGTTTGTCTGAGGTCGCAGAGTTAGTTGGCATGTTCTTCAGGGTCGTCACAGCGCCATTCTGCAGCCAACACTCCCTAAATCTCATGGCTCATCCAGGAACAGGTGGCGCCCCCGGATGCTCCCTGAGGAGGGTCTCGGGGCCTTTCCATCCTTCTGTCCAAGCCCCTCTCCCATCCTCTGTGGCCCGCGTCTCGGGGTCCTTCCCTTCCAGGTGGGTGGGCAGAAGATATCGCAGGTCTTGCTCTGCCAGCCTGGCTGTGATGGCCCTGTCTCAGTCCACATCCCATCAGTCAGAACTCCAGCTGTGCCCACCTAGATGCAAAGGCTTCTGGGAAATGTAGTCTCCCTGTGTGTTCAGCAGAAACACCAGTTGCAGAACAGATGGGGTGGTTTCTACCATTGTTAACAGCCGCCAGGCAGTGACACCTAAGTAGTGAGGACCTTCTGTGCTAGAGCTACGCTACCCCTGACCTTTTATTTTAGGGTCACAACAGTCTGCTGAGGCAGTTATTTATCTCCACCATTTTTAAGGATGAACAGAGTCAGAAAACGTAAGTGACTTGCACGAGGCCACACCCCCGAGAACAGAGGGAGCAGAGGACTGGAGTCATCTCCCAGCTGAGTCCGGCCACTCGCCAGGCCACACCTGCTGCCCGGAGCACGTGGGGCAGGAAAACTCGGGGTCTGAGCTCGGCTTCCCTGAGCTCGGCTTCCCTGCACTTGTCCTGCTACCCTTTCCACTCCGAGTTTTGAGCCTGCTGTACAGACAGATGTGCTGTGGTCTGAGGGTTAAGCAAGTCTTCATTGACTGGAGGGAAAAAACCCACAAAGCTTTAGTGGAAGTTGCTGGAAAGCTTTACCAAGTGGAAATATGGAATTTTCCTACTCCTTACAGCTGTTCGTGCGGCTTCCGGGCCTTCTGGCTAAAAGCCTCGCGGAAGGTTCCATTTCCCCAGAGGAGCAGCTGCGGGAAGCGCCTGATTAGAACATTGTTTAAAACGCACCAGAGGACCTGCCCCTGAGCTATGCCCCAGGGACAATGGCCTCCACTCCCGTCACCCCCCCCCCCCCACACACACACACACTGTCTTGGAGGTTGGGGAGCCAGTGGCCTGGGAGGAGCCATCTCCCGGGGTGCAGCCCTTCACCTGAGCTGCCGCCCTGGTGGTGGAGCTTGGTCAGCTCAAGCCCAGCAGGAGCCAGGGCCTCTGAGGCCAGTGCCCGCACCCGCAGGGGCCACCAGCTGTCACGGCAGATGGTCGAGGACACCGCCCGCCCGGGCTGTGACTGAGCTCATCCTCCTGAGGAGACAGATGAGCTTGAGCCCTGCTCGCCGTGGCCTGGTGCCCGGGCGCGGTGAGGCTCCGGGACTGCGAATCGCAGGGTCTCCAGGCCCCGGGGGCTTCCCTGACCCCTGGCCCTGGCTCTGTGCCAGCCAGCTCCCGCTCTGAGGCGGAAAGCGGCATCCTGACTGCCCGTGAGAACCTCACCGTGAGGGTCTCTTCCACCCCAGCCCCGGTCGCGCTGAGCATCATGTGCCTCCAGAACCCCTCCTGCCCGCCCTGCTGGGCCCGAGCCTCCCAGCAGGGGTGGCTGCCACTTTCTCACCCAGAATCAGCCCCACCCATGAAAACGGCCAAGGATGCGGCTAGATTCTATGAACAAGCATGCGGACATTTAAAGCGCACGGCACCATGTTCTCAGACACTCGTGGAACCAGAGCCTTATCATTAGCGCGTTTCATCAGGTTCCCTCTTACGTGAGGAGCTGCCTTCTCACCCACCTGAGGTGTCCTGGGGGGCAGGGGTCTCCCACTGTCACACCCGCGGGGCCAGCGGGAGAGGCACCAGGCCACCTCCTTGTCCTTCCGATTTGACCTTCCTGCCCTGAGACTGCTTGCCTCAGACAGGCCAATGCAACAGCCTCAGCGGCCATCGATTTTCCTTAAGTCAAAACAAAGACTACAAATTAGCTTCACTCTCAAAGGTCTGGCTTCACCACAAACACGTTCAGGGACAGAACCAGCCACTGCGCCTCGGGGGATGGAGCCCTGGGCAGGCGGGTTACAGGCAGAGCTGAGTGCAGCCTGGCCGGCGTGTTCCAACCTCGAGCAGAGACCAGAGCCCTCGCGGCTCGGGCGCGCTGCTCAGGGGTCACGAAATGATGGAAGTCGGGGCCGAGCTCAGCACTGACACCAGAGTCATCTCTTCATCACACGCTGCCTGCTGCCGCCTCGGGAAGTCAGGAGTCTGTGCCCTGGGGCACCCACACCTCCTGTTTTGAACCAGAAGATAAAATGCAGGGCTGGGCCTTGTTCACGGTGCCTGCTTTTCTGCTGTAGGTTGAACCACAGCGTGTTCTCGCTTTAATCCCCTGCTTGTTCATGGGCCCTGTGTGTGGGGAATGTGGGGGGGACTAACTGGGGGGCCGATGGAGGGCAGTGCAGCTGCCCAGTTTGGATTGGATACAATCCCACTGTGTGGTTGGATTGAGCTGGGCTGGGAGCGAGCTCCGTGCCCACCGCATTTGGTTTCTGGCACAAACCCTGGGAGAATGATACTCAGGTTTGTTTCTTAGCCTGTCAGAAATACCGGAGCTGGAAGTGGCAATTCCAGGGGCAGCGGGGGGCATCACTCGAGCGTGACAGGCCTAGGCTGGGTCCCCAAGGTGCCACCCAAACCCCGGTGAGGGCAGGACGGCCTTTCCCATAATGCCTTGGTGTCCCCTCCCATCATCTGCCCGTGGACCTGGTCACCTTCCCTGGGGTCATCCAGGACCCCTCCAGTCCCCAGAGAGGAAGGGTCGGCAAGGCTCCCCTGGTCCAAGTCAGGTCCCCAGGCCTGCGACCATCACAGAATTGCCACTCGGGAGGCGGGTGGCAGTGACACCGACAATGTCCTACTATCGCCATGAGAAATGAACGCGGGGTCCTCCCCCCATGGGCCCGAGAACTGGTCCCTTCAGCGGAGCATCCCCGGAACCCAGGCAGATTCTGATGCGGGACGCTCACCCCGGGCTGTGGCTCTGGGTCCTTCCCCAGCATAAGCCACTCTTATCTCACCGGCGAGTCAGGACAGAAGTCATTTTAAAGTGCGCTGTGCGACCTGAGAAATAAACCTCAGCCCATGGACTTTAAAACCCAGAAATGATACAAATCCATTTGTCTTTTCACAAAGAAAATACCGTCCGAGGCAAGAGATGCCGATGTCGTATATTATTACTTCGACCCACAGTAGTCTCTCTCACTTAAAGCAAATATTTTTTTTTTGGAAGCCGTGGTTGGTGCCCGTAAGCCAAGTCCATCAAACAGAAAAGCAGGTTTTTAAACAAAAGGTGATTCCCCAAGGGTGAATCTAGGCAGTTTGCCAAATGCATCCTTCTGATGCTATCAGAAATTAGTGCTGGGCCTGGCTGTGTGGCTCAGTGGATGGAGCTATGGATGAGCACCGAGGGTTGTGGGTTTGATTCTCAGTCAAGGGTATGTATCTGGTTGCAGGTTCAATCCCTGGCCTGGTGGCACGTGAGAGACGCAACCAATCAATGTGTCCCTCTCACGTCGATGTTTCTCTCTCTCTCTCTCTCTCTCTCTCTCTCCACCCTCCTTCCTTCCCTCTCTCTCTAAAAACCAATGGGAAAATACCCTCCGGTTAGGACTTACAGTAAAAGGCAGTCTCCTGTAACGAGAGAAAAAAGGAAGCTGAGATGTGCTCTCGGTGAGACAGCCCAGGCAGGAAACCGTGAAACTCTTCTCTGGGACCCCAGGACGGCTGCTCACTGTTTCCGAGCCTCAGTGTCACCGTCCGGAAAGTGGAGATGACAGAATCTACCCTCACAAGATATTTTTGCATTATTACGGTTTTTTTCATGATGTTGTACAGTTTCATCCCAACACCATTAACTTGAGCACCGCTGTGCACGGTGATAAGACCGGCTCCCTGGCTGCCCCGCGGGAGGAGCGTTCGGTCCCTGGTCTCAGTCTCCTCGTCTGTGACATGCAGTCAGTTAGCTCATCGATCCCGTCCTTTCACGGTCACGTTCTTCTTCTTGTTGTTGTTGTTGTTACTCAAGGATATCTTTCCATTGATTATTTTTTTTTAGAGAGAGTGGAAGGGAAGGAGGGAGGGGTAGAGAGAGAAACATCGATGTGAGAAAGACACATTGATTGGTTGCCTCCCGTTCATATCCTGCTCACGTCCTGACGGGCCGGGGATTGAATCTGCAACCCAGGTTCATGCCCTTGATCATGAATCAAACCTGAACCCTTCAGTGTGCAGGCTGGTGCTCAAACCACTGAGCACACGGACCAGGGCGAGACTGCCTTTTTATGACCTTTTTTCTTCAGCAGAAAACTTTCTCCCAAAGGAATCAATGATATACTCTTAGAATGAAACTGAGGCATGCATCTACTTAAAATATAGAACCAAATGGAACTTCTAGAACTGAAAAATGTAATATCTGAAAAGAAAACAATTAATTATGGCCTCGGATTGGGCAATGGTTTCCAAGATGCAAAACCTAAGCACAAACAACGAAGGGGAAACTAGATCAATCGGATTCTAGCAACATCAAAACCTCAGCGCATCAGGGAGGTGGGAAGGCCGGGCCGGGGAGGGGGGAGGCCTCTGCACGTCCTCTACCAGAGACTGTGGATCAGAGCCTGGGAAGGAGACTGTAATTCACTAACAAAGAGGCCTGGCCCCGTTAGCAGAGCACGGATTACGTCACCTCTCCGAGTCGATGGACTGTTGACAACAGCTGTTGTAAATAAAGTTCTTGTTGCTCTGTCTGTTTCCGTGGAGTCACTGTCTCCTGGTTGGGGTGTTGCCTGGTGTCCACGCGCCTCATGACTTTTCACGGAGTGGAGCACGCTGTGGACTTGATGCTGTTGAGAATCTGAATTTTTCAAATTTTCTTAAACAGTTTGGGTTTTGTTCTGAGAGGCAGAGAATGTACTGGCTGGTCAGTTCCATGCAGGGCAGGCTGTGTGGGGAGTCATCAGACCAGGCATGGGTCAGGGACCATCTCCACCCCCACACATTCCAGGGCTTCGGCCACTGGCTGCTCCTCCCACCGCCTGGGCCACTGATATCCGGTGGTGCCCTGCGAGGGACCCTCTGCGCACAGCTGGCCCCGCCCGGGGCCATGGCCCTGTGCTCCGTGAAGACAGTGGTTTCATGTATTTGTCCGGGTCTGTAGTTCCTTACGGTGGGGGTCTGAGGACTCGTCACCATGGCCAGAGCCACAGCTGGGTTAGTGCTACTCGATGCCTGTGTTCCTTTAGGGGGCGACATTGAGGACACAATAACATGAACAAGACTCAGTGTAGTTTGTTTTGTAAAGAAACCTCAGGGTTATTTAAACAAAGTTAGGCCTTCATATTTTTTTTAGAAGTTAATAGTGTTAAAAACAAGGGATATCTACTTGAGTTAACCTCACACTGTTCTACTGGATCAGATGGTAATGTTTTGAAAAATATTGTAAAATTCTTATTGTATAGCTGCAAAAGTTTAGAAGTCAGCTTCTGATATTCTTAGTTCAACTTCCTGTCCTTTTGTTGTTGTTGTTAATCCTCACCCAAGGATGTTTTCCCATTGATTTTTAGAGAGAGTGGAAGGGAGGGAGAGAGGAAAAAAGGGAGCGAGAAAAAGAGAGAGAGAGAGAGAAAGAGAGAAAGAGCGCCATGTGAGAGAAACACAGCAATTGGTTGCCTCCCACAGGTACCAGACCGGGCTGGGGATCTTCCTGCAAACCAGGTATGTGCCCTTGACTGGGAATCGGACCCTTCAGTGCATAGGCGGATGCTCTAACCACTGAGAATTCTGGTGAAGGCTCAATTTCCTGTCTTGATTTGTTGGGGTCCAACCCCAACGGGTCCAGGGATCCCCAAAGGTGTGGACGGAGTCGGCGAAGAATGAATGACATGGAAACTGGGTTCAGTTCATCAGCATAGCGAGGTTCTCCCTCCAGGATCTCCAGCGAAGTTCTGGCTAGGATCTCCAGCAAAGTTCTGGTCAGGATCTCCAACAAAGTTCTGGTGCCATGTTCTCCAGCCAGGTTCTCCAGGTTCTCCAGCCAGGTTCAGTCTTGGGTCTCCAGCCAGGTTCTGTCTAGGTTCTCCTGCCATGTTCTGTCTAGGTTCTCCAGTGAAGTTCTGTAGCCAGGTTCTGTCCAGGATCTTTTGCCATATTCTCTGGCTAGGTTCTGGTTAGGATCTGATGATGATGTGATGAGAGTCTGATCAGGTTGTGTTGTTTATTGTCTTGTTACATCCGTATTTATACCAGCCGATTTTAATCCTGTCAATTTCTATTACAAAGGTTAGGGCGTTTCTTATCTCCATTCCAGGGAGTAAAGATTATGTAGCTTAACTACCCACCTGGCACTTAATTAAGGGGTTGTATCCCCTCCCTAACCTCAGGGAAAAATCCCCACCTGGGGAAACAACCTTTCTCAGAGAGGTGACCTTGGTTAAAACACATGGCACTAAGGAGAGCAAACATTAAGAGCAGTATGCCATATACGTCAGGTACCTCGAAACATATGCTGTGCAGATGTTTCTTCTCTGCAGCAAGGATGGACCGGCTCCCGGCAAATTCCCCCTTTTTTATTTTTTAAATGATAGCGCATATAAATCAGCGGCCACCTCTCGGATTGGGTTGTTGGCAAGCAATGATAGCGAGCATAGCAATAAACATAGTGGATGGAGTGCACACAGAACCTTGTTCCTGTAGAAGGTTGCTGGCCTCTTCAGTCAAGGGATTTCAGCTGTCCTTAAGTCGGGGGTTTGATTGTCCTTGTTGATCTGGCTACGGGCAGCATCATTGGTGGTGGGCTTCCCGAAGTGTCAGTGAGTTGAAGGGCTGCATCAAAGGGTCCATCAGGGCGGAGTCAGCTGTGTCCTCTGGGTTGGCCGATATGGATGATACCGGGGAGGAGGATGAGGCGGAGATGGAGGGTGGTGTGACATAAGGTCAGATTAGACGGTCTGGAATCCACACAGGTGAGTCTGCGTTCTGTGGAAATATACAAGCATATCCTCTCCCCCGGGTTAAAAGTACATCAGGTCCCTTCCAGGATCCTGTAAGTAAGTCTTTCCATTTGACGAAATAAGTGAGTTTCTGCTAAATGAAAGTTTCTTTTGCTGGTTTACTCAGAGTCCTCGGACTTGGCTGAGAGAGTAGCTTCCACTTCTTGCTTTTCTACCATCTGTTGGGCCTCAGTTGTTAACTTCTTCAGCTGACCCCATGTTGGCACCTCAGTCCCTTCCATAGCCTTTCTTTTCTTCTTTTTTCTGTTTTTCTGTCATTGGGGCAACTCTAAGTCTTTGGAACGATGGGACAAGGAGCTTCTCTGGGTCCATTGTGGTGATGCATGTAATGCATTTACTCAATCCAAGGCAGGCATTTAAAAAGAAAAATCCCAAATGCTCTCTTGTATCCATTTTAAGAGTAGGATTGGCGCTTTCCGCTATTACCTGAGTCCTGATCTATCACCCCAGGGAGAGCTTTCCAATACTGCACTTTCCTGGGGTGGAAAGGCTGCAGTGGGGTTAAGGATAAGGCTCCTTGGGCCTATCTTCTCCCATGCCTCTACATTTACCTTTCTGGCACCTTTCCTTCCTCAGAAAAGCATGGACATACTTCTTGTATAAAACATTCCCTCTGACTGGGAGTAACCTTAACTCCTCTGCTAGCAAGCATATGTGTTAAAAGATCAATACAGAGTCTTTTTTCTTGACTCAGTATGGCACATCTTCTTAATCTAAAGATCAATACAGAGTCTTCT
>NW_005871723.1:141487-146828 GCF_000147115.1 Myotis lucifugus | reverse complement strand
ACTGTCCAGTTGCCCAAATCAGAAACCTGGGAGATGTGATCATTCTTCTTTTCCATCGCACCCCGTCTAATCTGACAAGTCCCATTACATCTTCAGTCTATATCCCCAGTCAGTTCACCATTCCCACCCTCAGTGCCACCTACTGGTCCTCACCACCATCATCGCTCATCTGGCCCTGATGTCACTCCCCGAAGGTGTCCGTGCTTCCCTCCGTCTTCCCTCCTGTGCTCCGTCTCCACAAGGAAGCAGAGGGCCCTGGAAACTCTAAACCAGCCAGGTCACTCCTGGGCTCTGCTTGGCTTCTGTTTGGACACCTCGCCAGGGTCTGCAGGACACACACCTGCTTGACCTTCCAGGACCCTCTGCCCTGTCCTCTCCAGCTCCAGCCATATTGGTCCTCTTCCATTCCCGTTTGAAATTCTCAAACCGGCCAAGTTCATGTCTGCATTGTAGCCTCTCTCGCTGCTGTGCCCTCTGCCTGGAACGCGCTGTCACAGATCTGCATGTGGCTGTCCTTCCCGTCACTCAGTCAACTCAAGTGTCACCTCCGCAGAGAAGTGTCCTCCTTCTGCTTTATTGTCCTCCAAGCATGGGTCACTATTAAGACATTACGCAGGGAAGGCATTGCGAATTGTCATTTCCGTTTCCCCAGTGGATGCAGAAGGACTTGCCTATTGTGTTTAATCTTCTGAAACCCGGGCTCGATGAATATTAATGAAGTATATTTTAATTTTAAAAATTGAAACATTCAGTTTTAAAAGTGGGTTTATTTGTCTCCGTGTTGCCAAGTAGCTGGTGTGCATAGTAATAAAACATCTGAATTAAGAATACGAAGGCTTGAAACAGCCAGAACGTGGGCGTTACCTAGGGTGATTCTGAGCCTCCGCTGGCCCATCTATCGGAGACTCCTAGTGTGGCCTCATCATTTTCGCAGAGTACATGAGACGATCCGATGAAACCGGCATTGTGACTACAAAGAGAGGGAGAAAGCCCGTCGTCAGTGTTGGGTGTTTGTTGATGGTACGTCGCAATAGCCGCCTGAGAACCTGTCTTTGGCAGAGTGTAGATCAGGGTGAAATTCATCTAAATGAGAAACGCCTCCTTTTTATGGCTCTGGCATCACTCTGTGCACCCACCGGGCCAGGCGGGCGCCCAGCACTGCAGATGGCGGCCAGAGCGGGGTGATCTGCAACCGCCGCACCCTGCCTACCAGGTGCCCCCACCGCTGTTCCCTGTCCCATTAGAGGTCGCCTCCTTCTGGCGCCCACCTTGGCCATCTGTGCTGTCCACTGCAGTGCCCACAGAGCCAGCACCGTGCCTGGCACACACTACACACTCAGGAGTGTTAGTGAGGGAGGGGGAAGGCTGCTGGGTGGGCCTGGGAGAAGGGCCGGAGGGGTTGGGCGTGGACAGGGAGCACAGTTGCCTGTGCGGTGGGATCTCGTCCACCCTCCAGCTGGCCTCCGGGCCCCAGCCTCACTTTCCCCCTGAGCATGCGGGATCCCTCTCTGTGTGGAGCCCGCAGACAGGCAGCCAGCCCTGTGCTCGAAAAAGGGAGAGCGGCTCACCCACTTCGTGAACTCACAGCCCGCGTGTCTGGCTTTTCAATCGACTGGTTGCCATGACATCCCCTCACTCACGCTGGGAACCTTCCAGGCGGTTCCTGTGCTGAGGGCGCGGCGCGGCGGCGATATGAAGGCAGCGTGTGTTGCTCTTTCTGCTCAGAGGAGGTCAAGGTGAGCTCGCACATGGAGAGCAGGGCCGAGGACGCGGCCTGCGCAGAAGGTGGGACCGGGCAGGAGAGGCCCAGAGCCCCCTGGTCGCCCTCAACGAGGAGGACCCTTTGGGGATAAGAAAGGGCTGCTGGGGGCATGTCCACCACTTCAGCCTCCCGGTCACCTTCCGGTCTCTCAGAGCTTCGCGCACAGCCCTTACAGCGCGGCAGAAGGCGACATGCGGGCACATGCAGTCACTGTCACTGGAGCAAGCAGTGTCAGAGGATCCTGACGTGGATGGACAATGCAGACGCCACTGTGTTTGTGATGGAGGAGGCACACGTTTAATGATAACTCACAGGGGAGCGTGGCTCTTGCCGATGGCCCGCATGCAGGCCGGTGTCTTCTGGCTGCACAGCTGAGCCCGTGCCGGCATTCCTAAAATGCCCATCTTGCTAGGAGTTTATCCTTTTTAAATTCAATTTTGTGAAAAATGTAATGATGCAAAGAGGAAAACGAATACCTTATCGAAAGCCAGACTTCCCTCGTTCCCCCAACTCCATCGAACGTTTATCTGTCTCTCCATTTTCGTTTGTTTTAGTTTTTCACTTACTTTTCAATGCCGGATTTATATGGAAGGCACGCAGTGGGACCAGCTTCAGTAGCCAATCACGTTCCTTCCCAGGTGTCCCCGACAGGCAGGAGCACATACAAGAAGCTGCGTCGCTTCTCACACTCCCTCTTCTGTGAACACAGATTGAAGCCTGCGTAAGAGGAACAGGGTTATAAGGAGCTTTCTCCAGATTCTGGGGACGGCGTTCTTGTTGACCTAGTCATGGCTTACAAGCAAGTTAGTTCTTGAGCTGCGGCTTCTCCCCCTGCATGAAGCCTGGATCGAGCGCCTGTTGCCAACAATCACAGATGATACTCGATTCAATTCCAGCTTTTTAGGGTCACAGGAAGCCTCTTTCAGGAGCTCCTCTAAGCGTCCAGGTGGCCTTCACCTGCTCTGCTCCTGCGGGACCATGTTCAGCGCGGCGGCTGGGTGTCACGGGGACCCCACAGCACCCTACACCTGTCCACAGAGCGTGTGCAGCGTCCGTCTACACCGCTCTCGCTGGCATGAGCTTGGGCACGTGGCTGACCTGACTCCCCAGGCTTCAGTGAAACCTCGTGACCTTTTTCACACACGCACACATACACACAGACGCGCACACGCATGCACACACGCACCTACACGCTCATACACTCTCTATGGTCTAAGAGGCCATGACCCGGGGTTTGTTTCATTCACATTCTGAATTCTGTAAGCACAGGTTTTTAATTTTCTTCAGATGAAAGTGCACAGAGCTTCCCCCGAGAGAATTAATGAGAACGCCCAGGGCTGAATGTGGCGCAGGCGGAGGTGCAGGCCCGGGGAGGGCAGGAGAGACGTAAGGGGACAGAGAGGTGGGAGGAAGAGAGACTAAGTGGGTAGAGAAGTGCTTTGAACCTGTGTAGACTCACAAAGTGGAACGCTCCAAGAGGCGGAGTCGGCCCAGGTCTTCTCAGCCTGCGCCAGAGCTGCCCTTCGGTGCGGCCCTCGCGCCCGCGGCATCGTCTTCTGTTTGAAGCGTTTCAGCGAGTGTTCTCTTGGCACCTTCTCTCCAGAGGGGGTCAGGCCTCTGAAGGCAGCACGGAGTTTAATAGTCTGACCACAGGAGCCCACGTTCTCCCTGTGGAGGCAGCTTCCAGCCCCCGTGGGTCTGAGGACTTCCACCCGCGCATGGCAGGAGCAGAGGGGCGGGAGGAGCCTGGAGGCGGGCGTCCAGGGGAGGCGGCCCCGCCAGGAGACCAGCATGAGGAATGGAAAGAGCTGTGGGTCCTCTCAAGGGGGCGGGGCTGTGTCTGCCCGCACAGAGGATTGGGACATGCAGGGAGGAAGCAGGAGATGCAGCTGTGAGGTCAGTAAAGCATCCCCAGAATTGGGAGAAGCCATACCGATGTAAGCACCAACACACAGATGGTCCCCAAGCCCCTCACCACATGGCAGCACGTCCACACGCTCCCCTCACCCGGAATCTCAGCTGGGGCATGTACTGCTGCTACTGCTTGTAGATCACCAGGAGCCCTCGACAACCCAGCGAGGGAGAGGGGCTGCCTCCATGTCCGTTCTCTGGGTGAGGACAGGGTCGCACAGTGAGCCTGGGGTCCTACAACCTGAGGAGTCGTCTGGCCATGAGTACGTGTCCCATGGCTTCCTTCTACATGGTCGCCCTGCATCCCCACGCGTGCTGAGTGCTGGTCACTCGGGGTTTGTTCCCGAGGCCCCGCTGTGTACAGCAGGGCCCTCTGCTCTGCGTCCGTCCCCCCCTACCTGGGGACTCAGATGCAGCAGGCAGGGCGCTAGGGAGGTGCTCCAATTCCCCCAATTCCCCTCCCAGCTTCATGCAGAATCGGGATCACTGGGCCAGCCCTCGCCTGTCCTGCCAGTGACCTGGGGGCCGGTGGCAGCTGAGGGCTGCTGCTCCCCCCTCCAGGGGGTTGGAGGAGGTGGGGCAGGTGGCTCCACTGGTCCCCTCGCTCTTCAGAGGGGGGTCCACTCTGCACAGTGTATGCCACACGCTGTGCGGGCTCAGCCTCCCGCTCCTCTCCTGACCCAGGTCCGAGATAACGACCCCATTTGTCTAGAGCCGTGGTCGGCAAACTGCGGCTCACGAGCCACATGCGGCTCTTTGGCCCCTTGAGTGTGGCTCTTCCACAAAATACCACGTGCGGGTGCGCACGTACAGTGCGATTGAAACTTTGTGGCCCATGCGCAAAAGGTATATTTTGTGGAAGAACCACCACTCAAGGGGCCAAAGAGCCGCATGTGGCTCGCGAGCCGCAGTTTGCCGAGCCGCAGTTTGCCGACCACTGGTCTAGGGCTGCAGAGACACCACCCTGCCCGTGGTTTTAAACAGCTGTGTTGTTATTCCTCTAATTGCGAAGGGAACGTTTCAGACGCTTGGCCGGCAGATCCAATGCTCCATGTGGTCCCCAGGGCCTGTGGGCACGCGGGTCTGCGGGGTCCCGGAATATCCTCGCCCGCGTCCCGGCGCCTCGTCCCGGCACCTCGGCACGAGGCTGGAGGCGGCTCGGTTCTCAGGGACAGGGGCTCGGGCTCCCGAGGAGGCTGCCTGGTGACCCAGGCGGCACCTGCAAGCCTCCGGGTGCGGCCCAGGGAGCCGGGCATCGGCCCTGACCTGCAGGCCGTGGAGGCCATTGCAGCAGCTCGGCCTTCAGGGAGGGGAGACTCCATCTCCCAGCGGGCGGGTCTGGAGCCAGGAAAGTTTCCCACCGATGTTCCCCCAGGGAAGGAGATGAGAATGAGGCAGAAACAGTTGTGAAACTTGACAGAAGACATGGAGCAGGGGACCCCAGGGGGAGGCAATCCTAAGAATCTGCTTTTTGGTATGGAAACAGCAGTAACACTGTCAATCACAGCAGCTGCCACCAGTGCTTTCTCAGTGAGAGCATGCTCCTTGTCTAGAAAGACAATTGGAGACGAAAGTAGGGCGCCCGGACCCCCTGACACCGTGGTGAAGTCCAGTCGAGTGGAGGGGCTGTTTTTGCCTCCCTCAGGAGGGCAGGAGGGGGCGCAGAGG
>NW_005871723.1:138323-139910 GCF_000147115.1 Myotis lucifugus | reverse complement strand
CAAAAATGGAGAAAATGATTAGGGAAGATGTGTCTGTCTCTGTTAAAAATACATCCAAACAGTAAGGCTGTCCAGCCCCCTGTGGTGAGGCAGGTGAGTCCCGCTACGTCCAGGGCTCACCTGGGGCCTGGACACGCCGCTGGGAGCGCCGGTGCTTACGTTCACTCAACCTGCCGAGGGGAGGCGACACTGCCTGGCTCGGGAACTTCCTTCTCAGCTGCAAAATGCTTCTTTAAAAAAAATGTGCGGAGGAGAAGGAATTATGGGAGCATATGCGGTATTTATCATTTGAATTAAAAGACAAAACCTGGCAAATAGTCCAGCCATCAATCGAGGAGCCGTGTCTGTTGGGTGCTCAGCTCAGGGAGGTGATGAGCTGACGTCTTCATGCGGAGCCGTATAAGCATCCAGACCACTTTCATGTGTATTATTTTTCTTGTCACTCACGATCATGTTGCAGAAAGACTGATGGTAATGGAATGAAGCGCCCTGTGTACTTAAAGACCGGGCTTGTCGGAGACTGGGCAGATTGATGGGCTGGTCAGTTTCATTTCTCCCTTTACGCCAGTGTTCATCAGAACGCCGCTCTTCAAACACGATGTTGGAGGAACAGGCTGCAGGATTGCTTCAAAAAATATTTTGTTGGTTTTTAGAGAGAGAGGAAGGGAGAGCAAGAGAGAGAAACACCCATTGGCTGCCTCCTGCACCTCCCCTCCTGGGGATCAAGCTCACAACCTGAGCGTGGGCCTAACCCTGACAGTGAACCGGCAACCCTTTGGGTGATGCCCAACCAACTGAGCCACATCCGCCAGGGCCAGCAGGCTGTGGGTGCAGGGTTGGCTGTGGGGTGATGTGTTGTTGGGGAAAACGTTGCACTGGGAGTCAGACTGGCTTGCTGAGGCGGTTGATGGCACTTCCTCACTTCCATAGTCGGGGACACGGCTCTTACGCACCTGCTGTGACTTCACAGTGCAGCTCTGGCCCAGAGTTTGCTGGCTGACTTGCCTAGAGAAGGGCCCTGCTTGTACCCGGAGCCCAGCAGCCGCTGTCCCGTGAGCAGATCTGCCGACACCGTCTTTGCTCTCTTACTTTCCCGATAAAGTCGGTAGGAGAAGCTACAGGCTGGTGTTTTTCAATATTGAGGTTTCAACCTTTTAGTTCCATGCACAGGAACAGGAGTCCTCCAGGGCCAAGTCCTCACCAAGCGCCCTCCCTAGACTACACCCCACGGAGGCTTGCAGGCCCTCGGGGGTCTCATGTTGCCAAAAACTCTCCCCAGGGCTGGCCCGGTTCCAAAAGTGACGGCCTAGGGCAGTGATGGCGAACCTATGACACGCGTGTCAGAGGTGACACGCGAACTCATTTTTTTGGTTGATTTTTCTTTGTTAAATGGCATTTAAATATATAAAATAAATATCAAAAATATAAGTCTTTGTTTTACTATGGTTGCAAATATCAAAAAATTTCTATATGTGACACGGCACCAGAGTTAAGTTAGGGTTTTTCAAAATGCTGACACGCCGAGCTCAAAAGGTTCGCCATCACTGGCCTGGGTGATATTTCATTTTAAACAATTAATTTTAATGA
>NW_005871723.1:111363-136589 GCF_000147115.1 Myotis lucifugus | reverse complement strand
CCCTCCCCCCCCCAGTGCACAATTTTTGTTGGCAGGCCTCTGGTTTTATTATTTAGTTTATTTAGACAATCAGCCAAAAAAATGAGTTCGCGTGTCACCTCTGACACACGTGTCATAGGTTTGCCATCACTGCCCTAGGTGATATTTCATTTTAAACAATTAATTTTAATGATGGTGTGTTGTGAACCCAATGAGAGGCATCTCTTCAGCATCCATATAAGTTAAAATCAATATACAGTGGGGCCTTGACTTACAAGTGTCCCGACTAACGAGTTTTTTGAGATACCAGCTGTGTCTCGGCCGATTTTTTGCATTGAGTTGATAGAGTAATTTGAGTTAACGAGCTCCTTAACGAGCTCTGTCTCAGAACGAATTAAACTCGTAAGTCAAGGCCCCACTGTACAGTTTGAATTCAAGGCAGGAGAAGAAAGCTTGCCAGGGCCCCTCCACGTCACGGCGGGACTTGCTATTGTCTACTCTTGATTCGTTTGGAAAAATAATGCAAGAGGTTAGCAGTGAGAGCTTTGAAATTGGATCATGATGAGGGGTTCTAAAGGGAATTAAACTGCAATTACTTCTGAAAATGTGAGGCAGCATCTTTATAATAATACTAGTCTTTCCCACGCTGCTCACTCATCTCCCATCAGGAGGTGGGAGGGGCTAGTAGAACGCTGATAACTGATAAGAGGTGTGGCTTTTTAGGACGCTTTTACTTTTTCTAGACATTTCACCTGTCCTGGGCCTCCTGGGTCCGCCCAGGGTTTGTGTGAGCACACCGTTGTCAGGCATATAACAGTGTGTGAGGGACTGTGGGACCGTCTCCCTCGTCTCACCAGCCCTGGCCTGCCTCCAGTGGGCGGTCCCCCTGAGAGGGGACTGAGGGAGGAGGAGGAAGAGACAGTGAGCAGCCAGCGCCGCTGCCCTTAGTAGCTGCTGCATTGCCAGAGTAGCCAGAGTTTCCATAAGAAATGTCAGCCCTGAGTGGTTGCTCAGTGGTTAGAGCATCCGCCCTCGCACAGAAAGGTCTCAGGTTCAGTTTCCAGTCATGGGCCTATACCTGAGCTGCAGGTTCGATCTCCAGCCCCAGCTGGGGAACATGCAGGTGGCAACTAATCAATGTGCCTCTCTTGTATCCATCTCTCTCTCTCTCTCTCCCCCTCCTCCCTTCTACTCTCTCTAAATGAAAAAAAAAAAATCAGTGGAAAAAGTGAGGATTAACAACAATAAACTATGTGGAAGCCTTCCCGTGGGGAGGGAGCGCCGAGAGGACGTCTGTGGACCGAGGTTTCCACGGGACCCCTCTCCCCGGAGGGCCCACGTGCGCCTAAAGGCTCTGGCTCTCACTGTCCTTTTCCCGTTTTCTGTGCCAACAGGACTGTCCCCATCTGCCTGCCACGCTCAGGCCCTCGGGTTTGGACCCATTCACTTTGGCTTTCGGATAATCAGAAAAGACAGTGCCTCCTCGCTGCTCACAGGCTTGGTCCTTTGCCCATCAGTCCCGCCCGCTGGCCCCGCCTCCTCCCGCCCGCACCCGCACCCACACCCACACGTGCTGCTTTCACCTAAAGGAGCGGCTCAACCTCCACTCTTTCAGGCCGGACCTCAGTGCTCGGCCTCACAGATCCCACGGATGTACTCTCAGCCCTTCGTCTTTCCTGAGACCCGGGGAAATGTCTTCTCCCACACCCTCTTCTTGCTGGGAGGGCTGCTTTGAACAGTGTTGTTTTTCACTATTTCTTCAGAGTGCGGAGGCTTTTTCCTGCCACCTCTCACCCTCCCGACCACACCTTTCCGTCTGGGGACTGATGCCACCTGTCCCCGCAGTCTCGGGCGCCTCGCTGGGGACCTGGATCCCAGGCAACAGCCTCCCACTCCGCTCGCCTCGGTTCAGAGATGGAAGCGGTCTCACTGGACTCTGTGGGCGACACTTCCAGTGGCGTTTGTGCCATTTCCCCCTGAATTTCCGAGGAGGAGGCCATGGTGCCCCCGGTTCTGTGGCATTTGAACCCACTGAGGCCACCTGTGGAGTCTCCCTTCCCTCGCTGTGCTCCTCGCCTCTCTCCCCTCCCAGGGGCCCCACTTTCCTCTGCTCTGGCCCCTCACCCTCTGCTGCCCTCGCCTCCTGGCTGCCTTCCCTCTGTCTCTGCCTCGTACTGTGCACACCGCCCTTGTCCCCACCGTCCATCACGCCTCTGCGGGCCCAGCAAACGGACACTTCTCCCACGTCCTCGCGCTGCTGCCTCTTGAGCTCCCTGGGTGTGTGGCTTTTCCCTTTGTTATCTTATCACACACGAGAATCCCCCCACCCCGCCCCCCAGAGCTCTGGTCTCAGCCTCCTTCTCAGCAGCTCTAGGAAACGTGCCTGCGCCTTAGACTCAGTGCAGCCGAACGTTTCTCCCACAGGCCGTGCCGCAGCCTGGACACAGCGTACTGCTACCCTATTTTGTTCCATTCTCGGCGGCACGTGGCTCTGGGTTTTGCGGAATGGGGACAGGGCTCACAAGCCCTTGCCCTGCCCGGGGGCGTGTCTCTGACAGCTCCCCTTAGGTGGCCATGTTGGACCCCGTGCCGCCTTGCACACCCAGGCTCAGTCTTCCGAGGTGCCAGGCTCCTTCCTCAGGCTCCTCTCAGGACACGGCTCTCCCTGAATGCCTGGAGTCTGCTCCCCAGCCACAGCCACTGTCCTGGAAGCTGCCCCTAGACGTGTCAGGTGACAGCCACTCACAGCACGATGGGTTACCAGCGGTTTCCCTTCTGGTTCCCCTCGCCAGCGCTGAACTATTTCAGGGACCAGCGCATCTCAGAGGCATTTGCGGACAAACAACTGAACTCAGGCACCCGAACCCGGGCTGAGGCTGTTGCCTCGCAGCTCCCACCTGCTCAGCCCAGCAGCACCTCATGCCCCAGACAGCGTTCCTGCTGCGCGTGCCTCTCCCCGTCCTTGCTGCCCCACAGGAGCACAGCCACAAGGTGTGCAGGGGCTTCTCCCACTGAAGTTGTTTTTTCAACTTTATTGAGATATAATTGACACACAGCACTGTGTAAATTTAAGGTGCACAGCATAATATTCAGACTTACATATACTGTGAAATGATTATCACCTAAAGGTAGTTAACATTCATCATCTCATAGCGACACAAAATGGAAAAGAAAGTGTTCCGCTTTCCTGTACAGCACACAGCCGTTTACCCACAGCCACCACGCTCCACATGACGCCCCGAGTGCTTGTTTATCTTACAACTGGAAGTCCGCAGCTTTCGACCACCATCTTCCAATTCCCCCAATGTTTTAAACAATTTTTAACAAAAAAAATCTTAACCCTGAGTACCAGGCTTCATTGTTCCTGCAGCTTCTGGGAATTTTTCTCTTGTACCTGAGGCTCTGATCTGTCCTCATCCTGGACTTTCCAAGCAAGATTTCTTCACATGGGCTCTCAGGGGTGAAAGGGGGCAAGGTTGTAATTATTGTTACCATTGTCTAACTGAAACATAGCTTCCTTCAATCTGTCTGTAGAAAAACCACAGTAGTTTTGATACTACCTGTTACCAATAGGAATTACAGATGATTTAATATCAAAGTGACAATTGAAAATATCTCAGGATATAGGTCACTGTCACCATGAATTCAAAATTCTATTTGTTTCTGGCCCCTCCTGCGTCATAGTCTTGGGGACTGTCTCAACAGCTCAGGCAGCAAAGCTGATCGCTGTTGTCATCAGACACAAAACACAGGTCTCACTCTCATTATTGTAGTTTAACTCAAAGCCTTTAGAGGATCTAGTGATCCCGGAGACCAGGATATCGTTTGCTTATGAAGCTGTGAAAACTTTCATTCTGTTTATAACCATGTATCTGCAAAACGGAAATTCAATTCTTAGAATCATCAAAACCAAAAAGTCAGAATTGGCTATCCAAGGCCTGGCCCACATGGCTCAGTGGTTGAGCCACGACCTGTACACGAGACCGTCCAAGCAAACCCGTACTATTGCCAATCACAGCCGACCTGATAGAGTTCCTGTATAGGAAGTGATTTACCTGGATTATCTCACAAAATCATTGAAACATTTTCTCAGAGCCCTACCAGTGGGGAAGATGGAGTCTGAATCCAGAAATTCTGGCCCTAGGACTATACTCCTCTTTCATATGCTATGTGCTCACTTATTTTTAAATTGAATTTATTGGGGTGACACTGGTTAACTAAATTATACAAGTTTCAGGTGCACAATTCCACCACACATCATCTGGACACTGTTCTGTGTGCTCATCACCCCAAGTCAAGTCTCTGTCTATCACCACTTATCCCCCCATACCCTCCTTCACCCCCCCATCCCAAGCAATCACCACACCACCACACTGTTGTCTGTGAGTTTTTTCTCTTCTTTTTCTTTCTTGTTCAATTCCACGCACCCCCTCCCCCAGCCCTACCCCGACAGAACTCATAGATGGAGAGTTTGCTATGCACTCATTTAAATATCTTTTGAAATAAATATGTATATACTTGTCTTTCTTCTGCTTTGTCCCTAGAATGTGCACACAGCTGCAGTTAAGAAAAAAAATGTTCTCTCTCTCTCCCTACCCCCCTCACTCCCCCCACCCCCCACGTCTGTTCCTTTCTGTCCTCCTGCCCTGGGATTGGCCCTGTGGAGATTCTTGGGCACCTCCTGTCTCCTCTTTCATTGTCAACGTTCCTATTTAAATTTGCTGTGAGCTGAGACTCCTGCCTGCAGTGGCCCCACAACCTGGCTGAAAGTGATCATTCTTCATATTGACCACAGCGCCCAGCGTTCCTACAAGGCTTCCCATCTTCCCACGAGGAGGTGACCTTGCCTCTGCACACACTCCATCTCCACGTGTCTTCGGTGCAGTTGTATTTGTCTCCTTGAATGATTCCATAAGCTCAACAGCAGTTGCCCATATTCCTCGGTTGATTCCTTTTCTAGAAAAGTAAGAGCCCATTTATGATCACGGTTTTTTTTTTTAAAACCAATGATATCTCAATGTATATCCTACATCCTCATACAAAATGCCTCTTTTCATTTGGTACAAATAAGAGCAAGCAATATTTATTACAAATGGTTGCTTCTTCGATTCATTCTTGTATGATATGGTTTCTAGACCTACTTGCACTTTGAATGTAGTTGATTAATTAGAGTTCATTTACAGGCACCGAACAGAATAGTGTCTAGAGACACTTATCAGAGTATGTCTACCAAGGTGGCGTTGGTAGAAAGTTCGCTGAGATGATCACTATGAAGGATGTGCACTCTATAATTCCAGTAATAATGTTTACAGCTGAATCGCATTATGGCTTCTTAACTGTGGGGCCAACTGAATAGCCCCACTTTCTTTATATAACTCTTGTCAAGCTGTATTTGTTCCTTCCCAGGAACTGTGCAATCTTATTTTTACCTGATTGGTTTTTAAATGTACCTAGTCCAGACCCTGACCATAACTTTATGTGCACCCTACTACTGTCATTGTCCTCTAATCTATAGCCAGGGTCCCTGAAGCAAATGTGTGATGTTCCTTCCTCCATCTCATTCCCCTTCTTCCCCCCCTTTCCTCTCTCTCTCTCTCTCTCTCTCTCTCTCTCTCTCTCTCTCCCTCCCTCTCTTTCTCCCTGGCAGGGAGATCATTTTTTCTCTTTTATCCTGTTTTTGATTTAAGTCAAGACACAGTTTGTTTTGGAGTATGGCATCCATCACTCAGCTATATAAATGATGAGTCCACTCTTACACACATTATCAGTACACATAATGTCAAGTGATATAAAGTCACGAAAGGAGCCAACAACAGCCACTAAGTTATCTTTGCAAATGTCTGGCTATTGTTTGAGTCTTCCTTCCCTGACCTTGGCATTTGAGATCCATTTCAATATTCTTACCTCCATTCTTCTTTCCCTTCCTTCATCAACGTACTTGGAGGATGCTCTTGTTTCATGAATACTCATCCACCAGATTATTTGGTTCATCCTTATCATTGGTTGAATCCAAATTCCTACCCTCATCCAATTCAGATGGAGAGGACTGACCTTTTCTGAAGCTAAAACATGTACCTAATGTCCAGAGTCCTCAGCTGCAACTTGATCTACTCCTGGACATTGGTTTCCTGCTAGAGCATCCTTCCTCCCAATCTGAGCCCTCTGGACTCAGCCCACTTTGTGCGCTAAGATTTCTGAACTTACTCTTCTTTCCCAGTGTCTACTTTTTTGGAGGTAAAGTCTTCACCCTTCCTTTGTGAAGAATTTGCTCACTACCTAATCAATGAACAATGCATTCTTCAATGGCTTTAATGGACAATGTACTCTTCTAGGCCATTCCTGAATGATAGTGAAAGGCTCCATTAGAAAAGAATCGTGGTGTGGTCAAGAAATGGGTTCCCTTTAGGACTTGAAAATAGATCACTAAAGCAAATCAGGTGCACTCTGAAATTCACCTTTGATATAAAACAATAATATAATAATTACTTTGCTTTCAGTGTTAAATCATGGGACTCATCCATTCGTTACAGATCCTGGGCTAGTAGCACAAGCCTGGAGTGATGTCTCTCTGGCATTCCTAATTCACTTTATTTCCTCTCTGCCCCACATCAGAGGACAAAAAGTCTTTTCTTTTCCCTTGTAGGAATCACTTGTGATGATGGTAGTAAAACTAGGGACTGAGGCATCCGGCTTCTATTTACATCTGTTTCATCTCTATGTACAGTTTGAACTTCTTGAGTTCACTGATACATGGATTTTTTTCAATAAATACTGAAAAGGGTTTTCTCTTATGATTTTCATAACATATTATTTTATCCATTTTTATTGTAAGAATAGAGTATATAATACATATATAAAACATGTGTTAGTCGACTGTTTATGTTATCAGTTAAGCTTTTGGTCAATAGTAGGCTACCGGTATTAGTAATAAAGTTTTGGGAGAGTCGAAAGTTATATGTGGATTTTTTATTGCATGGGATGGGGGTGGTCAGTGCCCCTAACCTCGGTGTTGTTCAAGGGTGTACTGTACTAATAATCTAGCATTAGATTCCAATGCGGAGGTGATACTGCTTGGAATCTAGAGACCCAGCAGGCACATCGGAAAACTCAGTAGAAATTATATCCAAAGCCTAAGGAAATCAAGAAGCAATTTGTTTTAGAATAATACTCAAAACTATGATATTGTTTTGTTGTGTCTTTCTTAGTCTTTCCAGCTCAAGGTTGATTTTCTGTCAGTCTTGATGCAGACATTTGGAAATCCCTAAGCTCAATGAAAACTCATGGTAATTGCAGAATCAGTGAGTGAGCTGTGCAGGAGCTGTGTTGAGCTTGGAAGAAAGACAAGAGAGGTAATTGACTATGGCCACCTTTGACCCTGGCAGGTCCCTGGGAGGAAAGCTTTCAGTCTGTTTACATTCTCGAATCCATTTTCCATGCTAGTGTTCTCAGGTGTCATTGAACAGAACCAGTGTTTGAAGGCAATAGCAGCAGTCTCCCAGGACCACATGCCAGGCTCATTCAAAGGCTCTGCCTGCAGCCACATGTGTTTTTCTGAGTATCACAGGTAGCCCTTCAAGTAAATTTTCATAGAGTTGTTTTTAAAGAATTACTGATGCTGTAATAAAAAAACAACACTTTAAAAACAATTTACTGGATGAGAAAATTAGTGATTAAACAATTTAAGCATTTGGCACCAACAGGATTAGTTCTCTCCTCCAGTAAACCAGGAACTGTGCTGGACTGGCTGTGTGCAGTGAAGGAGATGGAAGCAGTCCTTCCTATCAGGGAGTTTGTCCCCTGGGGGAGGAGACCCAAGGGGACATCCATCAGGACCACCTGTCTGTCTGGGAGGAGTCCAATGTGCTTGCAGGATGAGATTGCCCACAGGGTGGTGGATTTTTCAAAATTTTCTTTATTAAAAATACTAGAGGCCTGGTGCACGAATTTGTGCACAGGTGGGGGGATCCCCTGGCCTGCCCGGTGATTGGGGCAATCGGGGCCATCTCACCCAGTCCTGATCGGGGTCGATTGGGGCTGACTGGCTGGGGGAAGGGACTGCGGAAGGTTGGCGGGCCACGGGGGGTTGGCTGTGGAGTGCACTGACCACCAGGAGGCAGCTCCAGCATTGAGCATCTGCCCTCTGGTGGTCAGTGTGTGTCATAGCGACCAGTCCACCAGTCGTTCGGTCATTTGGTCGCTCAGTCACTTAGGGTTTTATATATATAGACTAGAGGCTCAGTGCATGAAATTCGCACATTCGGGGGGATCCCTCAGCCAGGCCTGCACTCTCTTGCAGTTTGGGAGCCCTTGGGGGGATGACCAACTGATGGCTTAGGGGAGCGAGCCTAAGCCGGCAGTTGGACATTCTTAGCGCTGCTGCAGAGGTGGGAGAGGCTCCCGCCACCACCGCTATGGTCACCAACCATGAGCCCGGCTTCTGGCTGAGCAGTGCTCCCCCTGTGGAAGTGCACTGACCACCAGAGGGCAGCTCCTGCATTGAGCATCTGCCCCCTGGTCGTCAGTGCACATCATAGCGACCAGTCATTCTGCTGTTTGGTCAATTTGCATATTAGCCTTTTATTATATAGGCTATTTTTATTGATTTTAGAGAGTAAGGGAGAGGGAGGTGGGAGAGAGAGAGAGAGAGAGAGAGAGAGAGAGAGAGAGAGAGAGAGAGAAACATCAGTGATGAGAGAGAATCATTGATTGGCTGCCTCCTGGGGATTGAGCCCACAACCCAGGCATGTGTCCTGATGGGGAATCGAACAGTGACCTACTGCTTTATACATTGATGCTCAACCACTGAGCCAAGCCAGCCAGGCCAAAATTTTCTTTAAAATCATACACTCATGTCATAACTAACACGACCCACCAAGGGATCCTAGTTCATAGTTTCTGAAAGGCACTGTTGTGGACAATATAGCATCTTTGTATACTGGTGTCTCAGTGGTCACTGACCAGAGCCCCGCTGAGCAGACCCTCATAGGGTGTCTTCCAGGAGACAGCCTCTGTGTGGACAGACTGTAGATAAGAATAGCTGAAGTGAATTTTCTTCTAATTCAAACACCTCCTCTGTATACCAGACACTTCCTTGTATGAACTTGAATTAGACACATATCTTCTTATGAAGGAACTTGTAATGGGGAGATAAGACATGCCCAATCATTGAAAAGGCTCGACAATGTGTGTGTTGTGAGTCAATGCAGGAATAGCACAGGGTAAAGAGTTCTGTGTTTGATAAAGCAGGTACTTACAGACATTAGGAGGGTTTAGCAAGGCTACTAGTAACTTTTAGAAAATCATGGAAGGCCTCTGGGAGGGAGTGGCTTTTGAGCTGGGCTTTGAAGAAAGGCTATGATTGTACCAGCAGGAAGTTCAATTTCACAGCTTCCTGGGATGTGCTGTGAGTGCATGCCCTGTCAACAAATGGGTTACCAATGAGATAAAGAAAAAAATAAAAACTTTCCTGAAAACAAGTGAAAATGAATGCACAACCACCCCAAATCTCTGGGACACAGCAAAAGCAGTTATGAGAGGGAAGATCATAGCATTACAGTTCTACCTGAAAACACAAGAAAAATTAATAATAAATGACTTACCCCTACAACTTAAAGAATTAGAAAGAGAAAAACAATAAAGACCAGAGTAAGTAGAAGGAAAAATAAACATTAGAACAGAAATAAATGTCATAGAGACTAAAAAAAAAAAGATCAATGAAACCAAGAACTAGTTCTTTGAAAGATAAACAACATTGATGAACTGTTAGCCAGACTCTCAAGAAACAGAGAGGACCCAAATAAACAAAATCAGAAAGGAAAGCAGTTAACTAACAACTGACATCACAGAAATACAAAGGATTGTAATCAAATACTATTAGCAATTATATGCCAACAAGCTGGACAATGTGGATGAAATGCACAAATTCCAAAAAAGTACAGTCTTCCACACTGAATCTGGAAGAATGAGGAAACCTGAAGAGGCCAATAACAACTGAGGAAATTGAAGCAGTAATGAAAAAACTCTCGGCAAACAAAAGCCCTGGTCCCAAAGGCTTCATAGGGGAATTTTAAATAACATTTAAAGAAGAACTAACACCTATCCTCCTCAAATTATTCCAAAAAGTCCAAGAGGAAGGAACACTTCCAACCTCTTTTCATGGGGCCAGCATTATCCTAATTCCAAAACCAGCTAAAGACACTACAAAGAAAGAGAATTACAGGCCAATATCCCTGAGGAACATAGATGCTAAAATCCTCAACAAAATATTAGCAAGTAAGATCCAGCAAGATATTAAAAATGTCATACACCATGACAAAATGGGATTTATTCCAGGGATGTAAGGCTGGTACAATATTCACAAATCAAAAAGTGTGATACATCACATAAACTAATTGAAAGACAAAAATCCCATTATCATATTAATAGATGCAGAAAAAGCATTCAACAAAATGCAACACCCATTTTTGACAAAAACACTCAGCAAAGTGGGAATAGAAGGATCATACCTCAACCTAATATAGGCCCTGTATGACAAACCTACAGCGAACATCATACTCAATGGGCACAAACTAAAACCATTTCCCCTAAGAATAGGAACAAGACAGGGATGTCCATTTTCACCACTCTTATTCACCATAGTACTGGAAGTTCTAGCCACAGTGATCAGACAAGAAGAAAACATAAAAGGCATCCAAATTGGAAAGGAGGAAGTAAAACTCATTATTCCCGGATGACATGATATTGTTCATAGAAAACCCTAAAGACTCCACCACAAACTACTAGATTCAATAAATGAATTTGTCAATGTAGCAGGATACAAAATCAACACCCAAAAATCGATGGCATATTTATACATCAATAATGAATTCTCAGAAAAAGAAACTAAACAAGTAATCCCTTTTACCATTGCAACAAAAAAGTTAAGATACTTAGGAATAAACTTAACCAAGAAGCTAAAAGACTTGTACTCAGAAAACTACAGGACTTTGAAAAAAGAGATATAAGAAGATATAAACAAGTAGAAGAATATACCGTCTTCATGAATTGGTAGACTTAACATCATAAAAATGTTCATACTACCCAAAGCAATCTACAGATTCAATGCAACCCCTATTAAATTGCCAATGGCATATTTTACAGATCTAGAACAAATACTCAAAAATTTATATGGAACCAAAAACCCCGACAACCACAGCAATCTTGAGAAAGAAGAACAAAGTTGGAGGAATCACTATACCAGATATCAAGTTATACTACAAAGCCACTGTAATCAGCCTGGTACTGGCACAAGAACAGACATATAGATTCAATGGAACAGAAAAGAGACCCTAGAAATCAACCAAGCCATTATGCTCAATTAATATTTGACAAAGGAGGCATGACCATACAATGGAGTCAAGACAGTTTCTTCAATAAATGGTGTTGGGGAAACTGGACAGATACATGCAAAAAAAAAAAAAAAAAAGAAACTAGACCACCAACTTACACCATATACAAGAATAAACCAAAAATGAATGAAAGATTTAAATGCAAGACATGAAACCATAAAACCCTAGAAGAATTTATAGGCAGCAAAATCTCAAACATCTCTCATAGCAATATGTTTTCGGATACATCTCCTAGGGCCGTGGTCGGCAAACCATGGCTCGCAAGCCACATTCAGCTCTTTGGCCCCTTGAGTGTGGCTCTTCCACAAAATACCACATGCGGGCACGCAAGTACAGTGTGATTGAAACTTCGTGGCCCATGCGCAGAAGTCGGTATTTTGTGGAAGAGCCAGTATTTTGTGGAAGAGCCACACTCAAGGGGCCAAAGAGCCACATATGGCTCGCAAGCCGGGGTTTGCCGAGCCGCAGTTTGCTGACCACTGTCCTAGGGCAAAGGAAACTAAGGAAAAAATAAACAAATAGGACTACATAAAAATACAATGCTTTTGCACAGCAAAAGAAGCCATCAGCAAAATGAAAAGGGAGCCCACTCTGTGGGAGAACATGTTTGGCAATGATACATCTGATAAAGGATTAATATCCAAAATACTTGTAGATAAGAAACTCATACAACTTAAAAGGAAGACAAACAATCCAATTAAAAAATGGGCAAACAATCTAAATAGACTCTTCTCCAAAGTGGACCTACAGATGGCCAAGAGTCATATGAAAAAATGCTCAAAGTCACTGATCATCTGAGAGATGGAAATCAAAATGACAATGAGGTATCACCTCACACCTGTCAGAATGGCTACTATCAACTAATCAACAAACGGCAAGTGCTGGTGAGGACGTGGAGAAAAGGGAACCCTTGTGCACTGCTGGTGGGCATGCGTACAGGTGGTAGCCATTATGGAAAACAGTATGGAGTTCCCTCAAAAAATTAAATAGGGAATTGCCATTTGACCCAGTGATCCCATTTCTAGAAATATATCCTAAGAAACCCGAAACACCAATCAGAAAAAATGTATGCTCCCCTATGTTTATTGTAGCCCAAGTGCACATCAGTAGATGAGTGGATGAAAAAGCTGTGGTACATTTACAGTGTGGAATACGATGCAGCAGTAAAAAAGAATCTCTTACCCTTTGAGACAACATGGAGGGGCCTGGAGAGTATCATGCTAAGTGAAATAAGCCAGTCAGAGAAATACAAGTATCACATGATCTCACTCACATGTGGAATCTAATGAACAATATAACCTGATGAACAAAATAGACCCAGAGACATAGAAACAAAGAACAGATTGTCGAATCTCAGAGGGAAGGCAAGGGAGGGTAGGTGGGTGGGAAGAGATCAACCAAAGAACTTGTATGCATATAGGCATGGGCACAGACCATAGGGTAGTGGAGGCCTAAGGGGGGCACAGGGGTATAAGGGGTCAATGGGAGAAAAAAGGGGACATATGTAATACTTTCCACAATAAAGGTTTAAAAAAATAAAATGAATAAAACAAATTCATGTTCTCCAAGGAGACTTATACAGGCTAGGCCAGGGGTGGGCAACCTTTTTGTGAGTGCGTGCCAAAACCAGCAAAATCTCTGACTCAAAATTCTTCTGCGTGCCAACCCTAATTTTTTGAGAACATGTTGCGCCTCCTTGATATCTCTTAAGGTGTACGTATGTGAAGAACCTTGAAGAAATAACAAAATTCATTCGAGCAAAAAAACACAGTATATGATGATGAAAAATACATTTATTTTTTAATGTATACATGTACACTGATAGTCCAACAGAAAACTTTATGACTCCGTTTGATATTATCAGTGGGACTTTTGCTGCTGCATCACTGATGACAGAGATTTTACATCAGGTTTATATTTCGTGACCTTCAGAGATATGCACGAGCTACTACTTTCATCCGTCAGGCTACTCCTATTATGAGACTTAACAAAATTCATCACTGAGAACAAAGATTCACAAGCGTATGTGGATGAAACCAAAACACTGGTCGGATCTAGGAAGGCAGGGAGAGTTAAGGCAGAGGAATAGAAATTGCTCTTCCCCTCTCTCATCAATCCATGTCTATGGTCTTTAAGATAACTTGTTATGTAAAATTATTTATTTATCTAAGATGCACCTACACTGAATTTATCTGAAAAATAAAAAAGTCGATATTAAGGAAAAAATTGTAAATGGAAGATTATAAGAGAGGGTTTCACGTGCCAGCGAAAGTTAGTTGTGCCATGTTGGCACGTGTGCCAGGGGTTGCCCACCCCTGGGCTAGGCCTTTGAAAGGCTGCTCTCCATGGTCCTAATTTATTTCCTATTTCCTTGGAAGGGTGTCAGCTATCATTGCACAGCCTCTAGTCTCTGAATGCCTTCTTATCCTAGAAGGAGGAGGAAGAGGAAGACCAGAAGGAGGAGGAGAGGAGGAAAGAAGGAGGAGGAGGAAGAGGAGAGGGGAGGAGGAAGAGGGGCAGGAGGAGGAGCAGCAACTGGAGTAGGAGGAAGAGGAGGAGGGGGAAGAGGAGGAGAAAAGGAGAAGAAGGAGGAGGAGAGGGAGGAGAAGAATGAGGAGGAGGGAGGAGGGGAGGAGGAGGCAGAGGAGGAGGAGGAGGGGGAGGAGAAGGAGGAGGTAGAAGAGGAGGAGGAGGAAGAATAGCAGCAGGAGCAGGAGTTGGAGGAGGAGGAAGAGCAGGAGAAGGAGGAGAAGCAGGCCAAACCCAGCCTTTCTATTATCCAGCCATCACTGTCTCAATAGCTCCCTTGCTGCTCTCCATGTCATCAATGCCAGTCAGTATCCCTCCCACTGAGGACGGAGGGTGATCCAGGATCCCTTCTGACAAACAGACTTCTGGGCACAGGAGCCCACCTGCATGAGGTGCCTTCCCCCACGATGAAGGGGAATTTAACCCATTATTCCCCCCCCCACCCCCATCCTGCCAGGAACATCTCAGTCTTTAACAAATGAGAAGAGTTACAGTTCATTTATTGACTTGACAGTAATATTTCTGGGAGCACTTCAAGCATTTATGACACAGAAAGTTTCCTTCTCATAAACAACAAACATCTTCTAAAAGGTGCCTCGTTTCCTTGATTCCTGAAGGCAGACAGGGTAAGGTCGCAGGGAAGGGCCGCCCTCAGTCCATGAACACCCTCAGCACCCCAAGCGGCGGACCAGGCTCTGAGCTGCTCTCCCTCCCTGGGTGCCAGGCAGCCCCTCCACAGACTCTGTTTTGTTGCCTTTGTGTTTGCAGTTGGGTGAGTTCATCAGGAACTGTCAGAAACAGAGCTGTGCAGGGCGGGTCTGCCAGGCTGTTTGAAATGAAGAGGATGCCATCGCAGGGGTGCTGTGGTGCCTGGGGGGGGGCAGACTAGGAGTGATGTCTGTCCATGTCCCTCGTGTCCCTTTCTTCTCCTGGATCAAGGCAAAGACCCAGAACCCACAGGTCCATCAGTCCAAAGAGACTGAGCCGAAGGGAACGCTGCCCGAGCCTGCTCTTCCCGCTTTGCTCCCAGCTCTGCACAAATCGCCCACACACTGCCGGGCCTGCCTTTGACCAGCAGGGCAGGTCAGCACCGCGGGAAGTTCACATTCAAAGGATGTTAAGACCCCAAGGCCTCGCCCCTCCCCTGTGCAAGTCCGAAATGACCTCTTAGTTTGTGAATTAGTGGAAGCATGTACCTGTGCCAGTGCCAGGCTCCATGTGCCCAGGAGAGCCGCTCTGCCTTCCTGTGTGACCCTCACTCTGATCCCTGGTGCCCGGACAGGTGCTGCCTCCTGGGCCTCGAGGCTGGGGTCCCCTCCCCTCCGGCCCCAGCAGCACTGGGAGAGGGATCCAAGCTCTTCTGGCGCCAGGTGGGCGAGCCTCGCAGGGCCTGCTGAGGGCGGTGGGAGCGAATGTGAAAGCCCTGGGGTGGGCAGAGCGAGGGACCAGAGCGCCGCGCTGGTTTAATTGGGTGGAGCTCCTCCCGTTTTGGACGCACACGCCTTGGGGGCTGTGGGGTCCCAGCCTGGAGCCTGTCCCATGGGACCTTGTGCTCCTTTCCCTGCGGCTACTGCAGCGGGAGGGGCGGCAAAGGCAACAGGAGCTCCGGATTCGGACTCATAGACAGCAAACAGCGGCAGGCAGAGAGCTGACTGCTGGGTGTGTGGATGGCAGCCAGGCTTTTCTGAACGTGGGGTACATTGAAGAGGTTTGGTTCCCCCAAATAAATCGCTGGGATCTGCCCAGAGCACGTGAGGTCGGTGAGGCTGATGGCATGAGCCTCGTGTTGTTGGTGGGAAAGTCGGTGTATCCCAGGTCCAAGCGCTTCAGTGGCGGAGCCCATGGTGTCCGCTGGGGACAGTCGTGGCTCCTGATGGGGAGGGGCTAAGACGGGTTTGTGTCTGGGGGCGGGGGGGTCTGTTGGCGGTTGGAACTCTGGGTCGGAGTGTTCACCCGCATTGCTTTTCCTCTCGTGGCCACAAGTGGTCACAGCATCCCTGAGCCTCAAACCCTCTCCCAGCCGAGCTCAGAGAGAACGGAGGGGGGTGGTGCTGGGGGAGAGAGGGTCCCGAACTCACTCTGCTATCAGGGAGGGTAAAACTTTTCAAATGCCCAGAAAACACTTTACATCTTCAGCCAAGAAGACACCCTTAACCTGAGGGCAGAAATTCTATATCGGTGGCAAAAAGTGAGAAGGGGTGGGGGTGGTGGAGGGATGGGGGTAGCTTTGGGGTAACCCAGGGAGGATGGTCACTTATCATGAGAGCGAAGGACACATGTAAGGATACGCATACAGAAAACTTTCACCTCATTTCCTCTGGGAAGCAAGCAAACAAACCCTGTTTTGGCTTCTGCAAAGCTCTCATTCAGTGAGTAATTGTGCTATTTCTCAGGTGCTGAGCAGTCCAAACCGAGGGTTATGTGTAAGTCAGAGACCCATAAGGCGCTAGCTCTGTAGAAATCACCCTCCCGCACTGAGCAGTAGGTCCACCTGTCCCATCTGGGGAAACGGCAAGATCCAGGTCACAGAACCGGGACCAGGGGAGGGCTCCCCACCATGAGCTTCTTCGACCTCTTCCCCTCTAGGAACCACAGTTACAGCCCCAGTCATGGTGGTTTCTCCCCTCAGAGGTCAGTGTCAGATGGGCCTGGTGAAAGTCTATGGATCACTTATTTCGTTTCTCTTCCTTTAGCTCTGGGCCCAAAGATGACCATCCATGTGCTTGTGTCAGAAATCCCAAGGGCTGGGCGTGGCTTCGCGAGATGCTGGGCAGGTCAGATGGACGCACGGTTTCCAGAGGCTGGCTGGCATCTTGTGGCTGCACCCATCAGCTGCCTTCCTGGGACGGTGCTGAGTGCAAGGCCTGGCGTTCACGGGCTTCGATTGGGAAGCAATAAAGTGCATTTGTCATCAGTGGATAAAATATTGGGCTGGGACCTATTTCACACTTTCCGTGCAAGCGGCCATCATGCACAAAGGGACCCTGAGTGTCTGTGGTGCAAGGGGTAGGTGACATGAAGTCTTAGCTTCACCTCAGCACTCCTCAGGGCTGCAGTCTGCCTCATCGTACATGCGGACTGGATAGTCGTGTGTTATTTTTCTCAGGGTAAATCACGCATTCAAGAAAGACATTTATCTTATGGATTTGTCTGTCTCAACGTGGAAGCTCAGAATTTATGTAGATTACCCTCAGCCGCTTACGTCTCATTCGGAGTTGAGCTCGAGGCTGTGCCTGATAGCAGAGTTCTGAGAGAGACACCCAGGGGCCCTGAAGCACAGGGTGAACACGGCCTGTGGTGCTGCCGGGGGTGGGGTGGCCGGGGCCCCCAGAGCCCTTTGAAGGCATTGCTCTGTCCCTCTCTTCGTGAAGAATGTAAGGTTCTGTATAAAGGGTGCAGTTTGGGTATTGGTGGGTTGTGAGTAAATGAAATGGCAGTGATTGTGGGTGCCATACGGAGGCTCGAGGTAATGGGGTCCCCCAGGGACCTGAGACACAGCTGGGACCCACCTCAGCCTGTTGGAGCAGACAGCCAATCTGTGTCTGCCCTGAGGGAAGAATACTGCTCACACTGCAGGCGCATATGACTCATGGATTCATTTAGCCAACCGGCGATTTCTGTTTACCTGTCAAGCAAGATAGAAGCATAAGTGATTGTTAGGCTCATTACTGCTTTGGGTTCCAAATTACAACCATTTCAAATGCAATTAGTAATATAGACAAACCCATCTTTTTCTTTATGCGAAGGAAATTGTTCCGCGCTGGGCCTGGTGGCAGGCGAGAGTCACCGAGCACCAGGAATTGAATTACCCTAAGGATCCATGAGCGCCTTCTCAGTGTATGGCTCCTGCTGCAGTGTTTTCTCGGATGCCCGGTCTGGCCACCCACCCGTGCCCCACCGGGCTCTGCACTGGCACCTTAGACAGTGTGCAGACGAGCCTTGCGTGGGATGCCTGTGTCCTGGCCCAGGGGGAGGCCTCACATTTCATATGTAGGCCTTATTGTGTGTGTATTGACAGCAACTTGTAGGTATGAAAGGTGCTGGGGGTGCAGAGTGCATTTAAACTTCAAGAAGAGCTGTTGAGCCACCTAAAGTAACGTGAGCCTATTTTTAAATGTGTAGGTATGGCCCACGGAAATTTGGAGAAAATCTTAACTGACGGTGAAAAAAAAAATGAAATGGATTCTATAAGGAACATTTTAAAACCCCTTAAAGGAGTAGACTCAGGAAAATTAAGTTCATAAAAGTCAGTTCTCAGCTTAAATGTGTTTATTAACTTCATTGATTTTTAATTCATGAGAAGGCTTTTTATTGCATTAAAAAAGCAATGAGGATTTTTAATGAAATCAATTACTGAAAGTGAGGCTTTGTTCTTCTCGAAGCCCTGCAGGGCTCCCTGCCAAGTTGCACAGACTCTGGCAGGAAGGGCGAGGCCCTGGCTGCGGTGCGAGGTCGGTGTCTCAGGGGTCAGCCCACAGGGACGGCGTTGAGCTGTGACCATGCCTTTAATGGCCGCTTTGTCTTTTCCCTTTGGTCACTATCTTCGTCCTGAGATGAGCCTTCAACCCCTCGATTCAAGGGCGAGGCAGCATTCTGAATTCCGTGCGGAGACCAACGCTGGTCCGTCCTGTCCCGGCGTTGCAGGCCTGTGAAGACGCCCTCCGTCTAACGCGGGAAGACGGGCCTGTGCATGCTCGGAACCCGTCCCTCGGGGAACCCTTGCTAAGCACATGCAGCTGGGAAGCCATCTCCCAACAATAGCAAATGTTCCGGGGGCCTCGGGGTCACCTATCGCCAGGTGGAAAGGCACTCTCGCCGTTCTCTGGGGCAGTGACTCACTCGGCGTGCGCATCAGGCTCACCTGGGCAGCCGCTGCCCGTCCTGGTGCAGCTGGCCTGGGAGGGCCTGAGCCTGCCTTCCCACCAGCTCCTGCCTGGCCCCGGCCCTGCTGGTCCCGAGCCCACTCTGAGGGCGTCAGCGTCAGTGGACGGAACATGCCTTGGCCCCCTGCAGTACGTAGGGTGTTATGATGAACACATTTGTCCCCTAGTGGTTTCTAACAGTCTTTTCCTAATAAAACTAGCACGGCGGTAAGTGTAGCAAAATGAGCAAGAAATTGAGGAAACGACATTTATTCGCAAAAGGAAGGTGCTACCAATCTGGCCAGGTCATGGGTGGCGCCCGTCCTGATTCATGGTGGAAGCGTTGACTGTAATCTCGGAAAGTGAGGACTGAGTTCCTTTTATCCTAGAAGGCAGCAGGGGACTGGCACACAGTGGGCACCCAGGTAGCTCCTGCGGATGCGGGTGAGATGCCTGCAGGCAGCACTGGTGTGAGCCACTCTGCTCCTCACATACGGACGTGGGTCTTGTCTTAGGGAGCTCATGACACGAGCATATCCTATAACAACGCGGCCCAACCCCAGTGGCTTGCACAGCAAATGTTACTCCAGGGCCCACGTTGTTGTTGAACAGAAACGCCCAGGAGGCAGGTGGCCCGCTCCTGCCGGGCCGGCCTCAGGGTGGCGTCAAGTGCTGACCCCGCCGCCTGGGGGGCGCCGTGCTGTGGGGAAGAAGCCCTGTCTCTCTCTGTGTCTCCCAGCCAGAAGCAGGGACCAGCGTGTGGACCTGGGGGCGGTTCCCTGGGCTCCTCTGACTTCCTTGTGCTCTTTCTGGCGGCAGCCCTGCCTTCCAGGGGTCATCAGCCTCACACTGAGCCTCCCCAAATTTCAGTTCTGCCTGAACTGGGGGTGCACTGTACCCCTTTCCGGGCTGTGTTATGGGGCCCTTCGTGGAACCCGATTTTCATTTTCTGTAACTGTTTCTACTGGCGGCTATGAGGTCATCGACGCGACAGGATGGAGTGAGTCAGCGTGTGAGTGACCCTGTCTCTGTCTGTCCGTTTCTGTTCCCTTGCTGCTTTTAAGAAAAGCCTAAGGATGGCTCTAGGTGGCTTGATGCAAAATAAAAACTCCAAGTGAGGTCCGACCTCGCCCGTTTCACATTTGGTTACGGCCCACTGGGCCTGGTCTTTAAAACTTCTTACCACTGGTCACAAGAGAGCGACCAGAGCTTCCTTTCTCTCCCTCCGAGCACAGTGGGCGCCTCGGGGTACAGAGGGGGGCACTTTGCAGAGGCCCCATGGGCCACTGCGCCTTGAGGGGAGCGGTTAACCCAATTCACTGGCTCAGAGAAGCGCGGAGCCTGTAAAGGGCGAGGAGTTCGGGAGCATCTCCAAGCCCAGCCGCTTTCCTTCTAAGCGAATGCGCTCGATACAGGAACTGGGACGTTCCAGGTAACGGCTTGTTATGTTCACATGTTCGCCGCGGGCAGGCAACACTCTCTTTTGCGTCTCACACCCTGAAACCTTAAGAGCCCTGGGGAGCAGCGCGGACGCCACCCTTGTACCATCAGAAACCCTGGAAGACGGACGTGGGCGTCTCCTCTGGGAGGTAAAGGGCTATTCGGGCAGTTTCGGATGCAATATTGTAGTAAAAAGTAAGTGTTCAGAGAGCAGCAAGGAATTTTTAGAGAAAAACAAAACAAAAAGATAGTGTCCTGCTGTTGATCCAGAGCCCTGGCAAGAATGAAAGGCGAGGAAGAGAAAGGGAAGAAAGGAAGTTACGAATGGGAGAAGGAAGAGGGGGTGTGGTTCATTGGCCAAGCGGGGAGGTGAAGAAGGAGAGGACAAATCCCTGCAGGAAGGACGGGAGGTTCTGACAATCTCCTCCCGCCCCCGCCAGGCTGGGAATCGAATGTTTTCGCTGTGTGGACAGCAGCCATTAGCTGCATTGATGGCTGTTGAGTTTATTGGTGACCAGCTTTCGCCCTGCATCCTGTGCCCCACGCTGGGGCAGCTGTCTCGAACTGAACTGTGTGAAAGCCAGTGTGGCGGTGACAGTACCAAGATGCAGAGAACAGTGCTGCTGGGGATTAAAATGGGACTTCAGTAATTTCCCAGGGTGCCCTTTGGTTGGGCTAAAAGAAATGTTTTTTTTTCTTTAAAAGGCATCGATCTTGCAGTATCTGTTTGGAAAGCTCAAAGTGAGCGAACTCCGTTCATACGTTAACGTTGCGGTTTTTAAGAGCAGAGAACAGCCATCTTTTTCTTGTGCTGGACTCTCCTGTCGGTGGGGTTGTCAGGAAGTCACACTGACCAGTCCTCATTGGTAGTTACATCTTACAAAAAACACTTTTTGAGAGAGAGAGAGAGTTAGTTGGGATATGCTTTCTATTTATGTACTTAGCACTGTATTTTCTCAAGCTACCGATTCTTTGTTTAATTTCTCCCCATTCAAGGTGATACAATCTACAAGACACACTGACGCCAGTGTTTTAGGAATCTCTTCCTCAGAGTTCGCTAAGTTGGCCATTTCATTTCCGCAGATGCCACTGCTTGGAAGTGAATAGGAATCTGAATCAGGGTCTGCCCTCCTCCCCTAGGAGAGAAGGGAAGTAAACTGCAGGGTGTAATTCTCTCCAGGAAATAAGAAAACCTCGCAGCCAATGAGAATCAGGCTCAGGCCTCCGAAGGCAATGCGCTTTGGTATTTCCACCTGCTTAGCCTGCATGGAGACCCAGAAGTTGCCTTTACTGTTGTTTTAAAAAATGAGCCCCCATCATATTTTGCAGCATCTGCCTAATTCCCAATGGCCTGTCGTATTTGTTTTGTAAGTTGGTTCCAGGGGAAATAAACACACACTCACACCTCAGTAGGAAAGGGTCAGTGGACATGACTTTTAGTATTAAGGAATAAAATCTTGATATGAGATGATCCATAAAATACGTTCAAAAATATGTCCGCAAACCTGCCCAACAACAGGAGTGGAAGCCATTTCAGCTGAGCATACTGGAGGTGCTCAGCAGCCGGTGGAGGCGCGACCCCCTCCGCAGTGCTCCCGCGGTGTGAATGCCCACTGCCAAGGTTTGCTGCTCTTCCCAGTATCTTTTCCCTGACTTGGGGGAGGGGGTTCTGAAAAGCTTATTGAAGACAATAAGCAAAAAAAAATGATGCATCATAAACCTTAAATGCCCTCCCTTGCAATTCTCTGTATTGCTTTACTTCACTCATCAGTTTGCTTTTGTGCATTTGGGACCTCAGATCCCTGACTGTATAACTAAAGACTGAAATTCATTCACCCAGATGTAGGGGAAACTTGGAGTGATGCCCGCGTGCTTGCAAACATGCATGCAGAAGTGCACACCAGGTCTAAGCCATCCTCCCAAATGCGGTGCGCCCAGTGCGCAGGCTGAGAAAGGAGCCGCGTTGTCCTTCAGCTGGAGGGCCTCTGCAGACCGCACCTGAGGGCCTCCCGGGCGGGCGTCACCGGTTCCTCTGCTGGTAACTAGCTCCCTTCACACCTGCCTCCGGGGGCTCTTGCTTGTTCTGACCTGCACCCCCATTTCTCTTCTCCTGTTCAGTTTTCATACTTGCTTCTTGCAACACAAAGTTGTAATTCTGCTCTCCCTCCAATTGTTATGACTTTTATTTTTTTCATTTTCTGAATAATTTTAATAAGGTGCTCATCCAATTGTCTGAATAATTGTTTTGCACTGAAGCCCTTCTAAATTTTGTCACTGGCATAGAACGTGGGTTGAACATACACCCCTCCAGCAAACCATTTTTAAAACCTCCCAGAACACACACACACACACACACACACACACACACACACAACTGAATACAACATCTAGCTTTTCTCCCAGCCTCCCTGAGAGGGGCAAGGCCACGAGGCTGCCCCATAATTCCAGGCGTGAACTTAGCCAATGTCGGGTGTAAGAGCGTCCATATCATTCACAGTGATGCACTTGAAACTCCCCAAGGTCAGGTGGGGGTGGGGAGAGGATTTTAATTTTGACCAAATTGTAATTTGAATATTTACAAGCTTGCTTGAGAATATCATTTTTAAAAGTTAGGGACACGTGTGCCTTTATGCCACATTGAATGTTATTGCTGATGCCCATAGATCTATAAAGTATGGTGATATATAAACTACTTCCATAGAAATGCTATACTTTGTATAAAATACGTTAGTGCACAAAGTATATATATATATATAAATGTTAGTACACACATTTATGTATGTGCTCAGTTTGTGTAGTACATACATATGTCATATATGTACATATATATCACATAGATGAGACCCTCACTGCGTCCATGTTGACTGAAGTGTCCGGATCTGGCCGCAGGCAGCAGTGCGAACACCCCTTTCCTGTCCTGTTAGGAAGGGGAGCCTCTGTGCGGGCACAGCTGGTGGCAGGGGGCAGAGTGCACGCTTTCTGTTTATCTAACGGTGATGACTTTAACGTTTAGTTTTATTCCTCTGCCTTCAGAGGGAAGCAGGTGGTCAGCTTTCACCCCCCCACACCCCGACCCACAAACACCTGTGGTGGGGCATCTGCTTGTAGGGTCGGCTCAGCCCCAGGGAGCGGCTTAGCTCCAGGACACTGTGCCCCTTGTTTTTATCGTTTTCAACCAATTTAACGATTGCACTTTGTGCGCAGTGAAGGGAGACCACAGGGGCACGCATCAGTGCTGGTGAACACAGGAAGTGCCCACTGGGCTCAGAGCTGCGGGAGCCTGTGGAGGGCGGGCGGGTCCTGTCCCAGGAGGCGGTGTCCCCAGCATCCAGTTTTCCCTCCAGGTGCAGAGGCAGAGGCAGAGGCAGAGGCAGAGGCAGAGGCAGAGGCAGAGGCAGAGGCAGAGGCAGAGGAGACCAGGGCCAGGCAGGCCCTCTGGGTTTCTGGGCTTGGGCAGTGGTGCCAGGCGGTGGCCTTGGACTGGGACCCAGGAAGGCCAAACCCGGAGCCTGCAGTGGGGCCTGCTGAGGGGCAGCCCCTGTGTTCCGAAACCGACATAGAAACGGTGGTACCCACGCGGTGAGCCTCCTGAGTCCAGGAAGAGGTGAAGGCGAAGGGCCGACCTGTCCAGGTGCGCAGAGAGCAGTGACGGGTCTGGGCCGGTGCAGGGCTCCCCCTGTTCCCTCCTCTGGAGTTTGGGGTCAGCCAGGGTGGCGCTCAGGATGGGATAATCACAGGGAGGGGGAGGGGCTGGGGGAGAAGCAGGAGAGCCCAGGGCCTCTGTAGAGACAATGGCTCAGATCCAGAGGGAGGGAGAAACCCCAGCGCCGAGGCCAGTCGCATCCTCCCACACGGGGGCGCTGGCGCCGCGGTAACGCAGCGAGAGTGAATGTGCGCCAACCCAGGCGCCCACTGTCCTCTCTGCCCTCCCCAGCCCACCCGGGGAGCAGGGCGGAGCAAGCTTTGGGAAACTGCCCGCAACCCGGGGCTTCAGCCTCTGCCCGCGTTTAGAAAGCCAAGGTGGGCTGGCAACGGGCAGGGATGGGGCTGGGAGGAGCTTGAGACGGTGCTGGGAAGGCTCCCGCAGGCCCTCGCTCGCCTTCCCTGACCTTCCCTTCCCCTCCTCTGAGGCCGGTGACGGGAATGGGTGTTTCGCAGCGGAGCCTGGTTTGGGAAGGAAGGAAGGAAGGGGTGTCCCAGCCTCCTCCCTCCCAGCCCGGAAGGAAGGAAGGAAGGAAGGAAGGAAGGAAGGAAGGAAGGGGTGTCCCAGCCTCCTCCCTCCCAGCCCGATAGTTCGTCCTCCCTGCCCCCACGCGCACCCCAGGGTCCTGGCTGTTGCAGTTCCAAGTTAGGAAGAGCAGCTGGAGGGAAGGAGAGGACGGGCACCCTACGGTGCTGCCCCCAGGTCCCTGACACCCTCCTCACCGGGGCCTCCCTCACACGCTCCCTCCGCCCCTGCGCCTCGGGGTGCCATCTCAGGGGTCCTCAGCGCCCAGGGCTCCCCGCAGGCACTCCCCCTCCCAGCCGGCACCCACGACCGGCAAGCCCGCCCCCCATCGCGCCCCACATACACCAGGAGCCTGCCCCTCGCGCCGCCAGCCCCCCGCCACCCAGGCGCCATTACCCAGCGGGTGGCGGGCCGCGTGGGAAGGAGGGGCCGCGGCCGGGCGGAGGGAGATGCGCTCTGGAGGTCCCTGCTTTCTAGGTGGTGCCGACCGGGGGCCCAGGCAGTTCCCTCCCTTTCTCTTGTTTTGTATTTTCCTGCCCGTGGTGGCTTCGATGAGGCTCTTCGTGGCCTTGGGGAGGAGTTGAAAAAACAGAAAAGGAAACAGAAAGAGAACACGCCCCCAGACCCGGCCTCCCCAGCCGCGCCAGGGAGGGGGCGAGGAGGCTGAGCCGGCGGCCGGCGGGGACGGACAGGGGCGCGCGGAGGAGCCCTCAGCTGCTCGCCTCCCTTCTCCGCTTCCCCAGCGAAGGGTGGGGAGCGGGAACCCAGAGGAAGAAAGCGGAATAAATAGCGAAGCGCCCG
>NW_005871723.1:88314-111235 GCF_000147115.1 Myotis lucifugus | reverse complement strand
CCCCCTGCTGGGGCGGCCAAGGGCCCCGAGGATGAGGGCGCGGGGCCCCAAGTCCCCTGACAGCCAAGCCCCGCGGCGGTGCCCCGGGACGCGGCGGCTTCGGCGGCGGCGGCCAGGGTGGCCGACCCCGGTTCCAGTACCAGGCCCGGAGCGACTGTGAAGACGAGGACGTAAGAGCATCTTGGTGGGCGGGGGGCGCGGGCTCGGGCCAGCACGCAGGGAGAAGGGGAGCGAGTTCCCTGCGTTTCTTATGGTCTCTGAATCCCTCCACACCCTCCTCTCCCACCTTCCCCTCCCCTCCCCCACGGCTCAGGGGAGCACCCCCAAATGCACTCCTGAGCGGTGATGTCTGTCGCGCTGTCCCTGGGGCGAGTCTGCCGGCGCCAGGAGTTGGTGGCTTGGGAGAGAGCAGGGTTTGTGGTGCTGCGCCCGAGCGTGGAATTGGCCAGAGAGGCCGGATGCGTGGAGGCTGTTGTTGACCGCCTAGGGCTGTGGATCCCAAGCAGAGAATTAGGTCTGGCTGTGCTTACAAGTTGGTCTCCCCTGATGATGCTTTAAGACCAGGGAGGATACAGTCCCACCTGTCACTGGCCGCTGCCCACTGTGCCTCCTCACCTCCCCACACTGTGTCCCTCACTCACAAGCCCCAGGGCTCCCCTCACCAAGACACTTGCCCCCACTGCTCACGTGGGGATTGTCTTTAATGAAGGAATAAATAGAAGCTCTAGTGTCCGAGCCCCACCACCTGCCTTAGGCCCGCCGGTCTTGCTGGTGGGTGTGGGCCTGCCCTCTGCCCTGCCTGGCCTGGACTAGCCTGCCCGAGACTGTGCCACCTGAAAACTTCTGGGGAGCAGGTTTCCCAGGCTCCTCAGGGCAGGAAGCCGGCTGCAAAGGTTAGATCTGCATGGTAAGTAAATCGCATAGGCCTTGGTAACCAGTGACTCAGGCTGGGCACCAGGGGGCTGCAGAGAGGGATGTGTGCACCCCTTCTGTTGACCACCCGGCTACTCATAGGGCCCGGGACAGGGAGGACCTCAAGAGAGAAAACTGCCCTTTTTTGGCACCTTCTCTTCCTGGGAAAAGAGAAAAATTCCCAGAAGAGCTCTCAGACAGGCCACAGGGCTAGGCAACTGCAGCAGCCCCTGGAGGTGTGCGAGGTGTGTCCCGCTATAGAACCCACCTTCACCCCCGAGGAGTCCCACCTAGGTGTACGGGGTGCAGGTCCTCCCTCAAGCCTCGAACTCCCGGCATACCCAGGGCCGCACAGGCCTGCACTGAGCCGAAGGCTGTGGTCCTTAACCAGTACTGGGTGGGTCACCTGCCGCACTGTTCGGCATTTCTTTTATGGTACAAGGTTGTGTATGGGGGGGGTGCTTTTACTGGGACAATTCTGGAGGGAAAACCCACTGAGGTTGTGTTGTTATTGGCCGCTTTTGTTTTGTTTTATGAATGGAGGACATGGAGACTATAATAGAGATGATCAAAGTTTGTGGGAGATGGAGCCGTGGTGTGTGTGTGTGTACGCAGATGCAGACATACACACATACCCTGTACCAGAGCTTGTGGGAGGTGCTTTTATTTTCTTCCGGATCCCTTGCATACACCCTGGCACAGGGAGAGCTGTCAGAGAGACGGCCCCTCAGCGGCTCAGCCCGGAGGGACATGCAGGGATGCTTCAGGCATCTGATTCAGGGGCTGGGAGCCTTTGAGGGCAGGTTCCATTGGGGTCCGGGAAGATTCTAGAGGATTAAACTACTGAGAATCTTGGGAAAGACAATTAAGCTGCAATGCAGACAAAAATGATGCACTTTTTGCCTTACATCTGACTTAAACCCGTGGAATTGTGTTGCTTGGAGTGAGGACAATGTGCAGTTTCTCTTCAATGGACTGTAGGTGTCGCCAGGAGCCAGGCAAGGGGAGCGGGTCTGCATTTCATTTCACATGGTCTCCACCCATCCCTTTATTTTTCCTTCTTGTATTAGCCCCGAGCATATATTTCCTTCTTTTCCACGTGACATCTGTCCAGAGCTGCTTCTCAGATAAACAGAAGGAACAAATTGGCAATTTAACATTTGCGAATGATTGCCACCGGCAGGGCTCTGAAGGCATAGCTCCCTAATGTCATTAAGTCCAGACATCAGTGTTTTCTCTTGGAAATCACAGAGGTGTGTGGTGTGCTGTGTGTGTGTGCTGTAGCTTTAAATTTAGTTTAACATATCCTGTGAAATAAATATAAACTTAGTAAAAAATGTATGACTAAATCAATGTCACAGGGCTAAATGTAGCATCAATTTCTTAAAACTTTGATGTACTTTTCTCAGAAAAGTTATTCAAAATTGGAAAAGTTAACATCTAAAATTTACTCAGATAGTTGTACATAGTAAAGAATAGGGCGTAATTAGCTTAAGATAAGAGGTGCTAGTTAAAGAAACACAGTGGCTATAAAAACTGCTTTTCTGATATCAGCCCTTATCAAGGTTAAAGAATCTTGAGTATCATTTTACCATCCACATTTAAACTCTCAGATAAACGGCTAGTTAGGAGCAATTGCCTTTATTCTGTGTATCTAGGCGCCTCTGTTTGAAGCATTGACTGGTTTGCAAGCGCCCCTGGCTTCGGAGGGAGCTGTCCGAGGTGCTGAAGTGTTCTCTGCCTTAGAACACAGACATCCCCAGCAGGTTGGCCCACCAGCATGGTCCGGGCACGAAGGCTGGTGGCTTTATTTGCTCTTCTGTGACTTGTCCGTCAGCTGTTCAGGTACAGAAACAGCTTTCCTGCCTTAGCCACCGAGAGGATGATAGCCAGCATACCTTTAAAATCCAGAGGGCTTCCTATCCTATCAGAAAGTGGCAGTAAGTTGGAGTTCTTGAGCCCTCTGTGTGTGTACATATACATGCCTGAATGTGGTTGAGAATGGGTGAACCGCAATAAAATGGAATTTAAGGTAGTCTCAAGGTCTGGCAGAGGTAAGTCCCGTGCTGGTGTTGCATGGTAAGTAAATCGCAATGCATACACACCTGCACAAACTACACGTATGAGGGACCTGCCCTTTCGTGTAGCACCACAGAGAAGCCTGTTGGGCTGGGTCAGCTCTAAGATGAAGTTTAACTTTGACATAGACGTAGAGCCAGGGTGCCTTCTGTATCAGTTTCCTCATCAATCTTAGATTCATTTAAATGTAAAGTCAATTACTTGAGCCACCCCTCTAAGGAATCAATAGCTATTTTGATTTAAAATTCATTCTGTAGGTTTGAAATAAGTTGACTCTTAAAGGAAATGTTGCTGGAAGTGACTTTTAATGCAATTTAGTCACTTCAAAAGGAACGAACTGTGACTAATTTTAAAATATCGAACTTTGTTGTGCCCCTTTCTTGAGCATTTCTTTTTCACTTTTTATTAAAGTACAGTTGGCATACAATATTCTCTTAGTTTTAGGTGCACATGTTTTTTATTTTTATGGACCTGGGAGGCCTTTGCTCCTGGCAGGGCCATTGTATTATTGAGGTCACATCAGCATGCCCACAGTCTTCGTTTTTGGTGAAACATGATTTTCTAACAGTACAGATGTGATGACAACAAGATTTTCAAACAGCAAATTGGCAAAACAAGGATTGAGCAGGGAATCCCTCGTGTGAAGTCTGTCGGCCTGATAGGGCCTGTTCCATGTCCTTCAGCCACCAGCCAGTCCATCGCCTCTCCCTCCACCTCGCTCTCCGTTGTCTGGTGTCAGCATCCTGACCATTTCTCCTTGGGATTTACCAACTTTAAGCTTTTTAAGAAGTTTGGCTCCACAGAGATGTTTATATGTCCTATTAGTTTTTGTGTTCCAGGTTTCAGTGTTGTTTTTATGTATTTAATTTCACATTGTCTTCCTGATATACGAGGAAAAGGTAGACGGTCAACCGTGTGCTTGGTGCCGTTACCCCACGACCGGCTTGGCAGTGTGCAGTGTGCTCACCAGCAGAGCGCCGGTGGGGTAGCATGGGTGGTTTGGCGCTTTTACCGAGGAGGCATGTCCCGTAGCAGCCTCATCTCCTCCTTACAGCACCTCCATGCAGGTGCTGTTCCCTGTGGGGCCCCGGGAAGCGCTCCCTGCATATGCGTTGCTGCTGTGACTAATACTGTTACCCTTCACCTTTCCTCTCCTTTAACGCAGGAGGTTGGAGAACCCACACCCCAAGGTATGGGTCTCCGCTCTTCTGTTCTTCCCTCTCAAGCTTTCCTCTTAAGATACATGAGGTGTGGGGTCAATGGGAGTGAAGATAAAGGGGCTGAGGGCATTCTGCCGCGTCTGTCTCAGAAGGTCACTAAGCACTTTATGACACAGACGTGCATTTCTCCCGAAGATGATTGGAGAATTGGAGGGACCTGGGTGATCCCTGTTTTGAGTTCTCTTCCAGGCTTTCTCTCCACGCCTCAAGCAGCCAGACACCAGGTCATTGTTGTGCTGGGGACAAGCCCTCAGCCGGAATGCACGCCCAGCTTTGTCATTCCCACCCCTTTACATCTGCTCGGTCTAATCTCCTTACTTCTCCGCGCGTGTTCCCCCACGCACGCTCCGACCCTGCACGGTGTCTGTAGTATGTACAGGTGACGTTCTCTCAGGATTGCGGTTTCCTTGTAACATGAAGTCTCTCACTAGATGAGCTTTGAGGTCCCTGAATGGGTTTAATGCCCAGTGATACTATGCCATAGCGCCCTTCTGGGTGTCGGCTTAAAAAGATTAGTTTTGCTCTTTAGAACATGTTTTAATCACATGGGAAGTATTTACTATAAAACAGTCTCTCTGTGAAAGTTTTGGTAAAGTGACACATTTTCTTTCCTTCCTTCTCCCTTCCTTATTTTTCAATTACAGTTGACATCCAATACTTTGTATTAGTTTCAGGTATACAGCATAGTGGTTAGACAACCATATACTTCACAAAGGGTTCCCCCAATATTTCTGGAGCCCCCTGGCACCATACATAGTTATGAAATATCACTGACTATATGGCAGTTACAGAATAGTTACAGGGATGCAAGGTACAGCATAGAGAATATAAGTCACTTTAAAAAATGTATTTAATACCTGTAAAGAATTTGCTGAAATTATACCTATAACAAAACCACAATTTGCTTATCTCAGCACAGACAGTGTAGTCATCATTAGGAAGTTGTCTGTGTTACAAGGAAGTAGGACCAGTGATGAGGGTGAAGCTAGCTGTAGCATCGCACACTGGCCTCTGCATGCACCGTGCAGTCTTTCACAGCAGGGCTCCCGTATCTCGCTTCACCTTCATAATACCTTGGCGAGCCAGGAAAACCATCAGAAAGAGCTAATCTGTTAGCCTGAAAAATTAATAAGGGCAAGCCTCATTTCTTTGTGTTTGGATGAGTCAGTTGTTACCTGTGAATTTTATGAAACACATTTCCGTGTGTTAACAAGCCTTTGCTCTAGGGTCAGCCCAGCAAAGCATGTGTTGCTTAAAGCCAAGTGGTTTGGGAAACGTGAAACGCCTGCTCCCCCGGGGATTTGAGCTCTGTGTCCCAGGAAGACGTTGGAGGTAGGCAGGGAAGCCGGCTTTACCTGCCATCATGCCTTTTTTATTGCTGCCAACATAGACTTTTAAAATAACTTATAAGAGGTCCGCAGCATTAGAATAACGTACTATTTGTTGTTTTCCTTTTTGTTGAATTGATTGGGGTGACTTTACTTAATGAAATTACATAGGTTTAGGTGCACAGGTCTATAACACGTCATCTGCATATTGTACTATGTGTCCACCATCCCAAGTCACGTCTCCTCCGTCACCATTTCCCCCACCGTTTACCCTCTTGTACTCCCCCTCCCCCCCTTCCCTCTGGTAATCACCATACTGATGTCCATGTCTATGAGGTTTTTAGGTTGTTGTTAGGGTTGTTTTTGTTTTTTTTTTTTTTTGCTTAACCCCTCATCTTTTTCACTCAGCTCCACAGCCGTCAGTCTGTTCTCTGTATCTATGAGTCTGTTTCTTTGTCAGTTTATTTTGTTCATTCAATTCCGCATATGAGTGAGATCATATGGTGCTTGTCTTCCTCTGACTGGCTTATTTCACTCAGCATAATGCCCCGAGGCCCATCCTGAAGTCACAAAGGGTAAGATTTCCTCCTTTTTGTGGCTGTGTAATATTCCACAGTGTAAATGTACCACAGCTTTTTCATCCACTCGTCTACTGATGGGCACTTGGGCTGCTTCCAGATCTTGGCTATTATATCAATTTATATTTTTAACAATGAAATCAGTTCCTTTTCCCACATGAGATGAACATGCTAGTATTACTATGTAGACAGAAATTTCTCTAGATGTTGGCTTTGGACATTTTTTCCTTCATAAAATAGAGTGTGTTTTTTAAAAAAAATTGTACCCCAAGCTTTTCCTCCTTTAGAGTCAGAATGATTAATGAGTTTAATTTTTGCAAGCAACTGGCAGAATTGCTGAATAAGATGCACATGCTGATTGTGTGTAACCCTGCCCCTTTTAGTTGCCCTGATGCTAACAATGCACTTACCAATGCGTGCGGAATGCTTCTTGCAAGAGATACCGATCCCTCGCATGGAGCACGGCCTTAAAAACAATCCGTAGTAATCCTTTTAAAGTTAATTCTGCCTAATTTAGTGTTGAAGGCATCCGGTGCCCATGTGTTATTTTGTGGGCTGCTTCCATTCTCTGCACACTGGTTTGATTTCATTGTGCATGTAAAGAAACAAAAACACAGAACAAACACCCTCACGTCCTGTAATGGTTTTTGGAACATTTATCGTTATAACGACCGAGCATGGTGAAACCATCTGAAAAGGAACGTTTCAAAATCTGATAACATCTAATTTTACAAATGAGAGGACGGTGAGTAAGTGTGTGCGTCCGTTTGGCAGATCCCTCATGTTCTCAAGGCCTCGAGGAGCCCGGCCTGGCCTGGTCTCCTGTGTTCTCGGGGGACGCTGCAGTGGGCGATTAACTGTATTCATCATTGAGTTTAAACACTATGAACAGCATGTATGGGAACTGTGAACAGTATGTAGCAACAGGCTCTGTGTTACACTGTCCATGGCATTCCTATATAACTGTACATGTCCATTCTACTGTGTGTATTACACACATCGTATATTTAAGGTGCAGCAGCCAGAAGGGGGCAGACGTGGGATAAGAGAATGTTGGAAGAACCAGGAGTAAAGGAAGTTGTGCAAGGGGAGAGGGGGAGGATGAAGCAGAAATGAAAGGTGGAAGAACTCAGAGAGAATCACCAGCCTTAGTCTCCCCAACTGTTTTCTTCAAAACACTCAGTTTTCTAAGCTGTATTCAGACCCCTCATATGCCTCATGCAACTATATGCTCCCGTGTTCACTGCAGCACTATTTACAATAGCCAAGATATGGAAGCAGCCCAAGTGCCCATTAGTAGACGAGACGGTTGGATGAAGAAGGTGTGGTACATATATTACAGTGGCATGTCACTAGGTCATAACAAATGAAATCTTACTATTCGCAACAACATGGATGGACCTAGAGCAGTGGTTCTCAACCTTGGCTGCACATTAGAATCACCTGGGAATCTTTTTAAAATCCTGATTTCTGGGCCTTATCCTCTGGAAATTCTGTTTCTTTCTTACTAATGTTGTGGCCCCACCCCATAACAAAGAAACAGAATTTCCAGAGGATGAGGCCCAGAAATCAGGATTTTAAAAAGATTCCCAGGTGATTCTAATATGCAGCCAAGGTTGAGAACCACTGACCTAGAGGGAATTATGCTAAGTGAAATAAGTCAGTCAGAGGACGACAAATACCCATGATTTTATTTATTTGTGGAATCTAAAGAACAAAATAAATGAACAAATAAAGCAGAACTAGACTCATAGATACAGAGAACACACTGAGTGTTGCCAGATGGGAAGGGGGTTGGGGGACAGGTGAGAAAGGTGAGAGATTAAGAAGTACCAGTTGGGAGTCACAAGATAGTCATGGGGTGTAAAGCATAGGGAACAGAGTCAATGATGTAATAAGTTTGAATGGTGGTGTCAGATGGGTACTTGAAATATTGGGGGATATCACTTCGTAAGTTATATAAATGTCAAACCACTATGCTGCACACCTAAAGCAAATATAATATTGTGTGCCAATTGGAATTGAAAAGTAAAAAATCTATAATAATAAAAGCATAATATGCAAGTTGACCATCCGGATGACCTTCCAGACGAAGAGGGCTGAGGCAGCCGGGGCTGTGAGGGCCTACTCTTGCACAAATTTTGTGCATCGTGCCTCTAGTAAAGAAATAGAAATGTAAAAATCAAGAGAAGAAAAAAATTAAGACCAAATAAGAATGAGAAACCTTTAGAGAAGTCTTGAGAGGTGGCTTTCATCTCTCTGAAAACTTGGAGCCGAGTGGGGGTGGAGGCATGCTCACCCTCAGGAGGTAGCCACCTGCCAAGCAGCCCTGGTCGCCAGGGGGCTGGTCCCTCTCTCGGCTCCCATGGCTCCTGCTGGAGTCCCTGACTCCACAGCCTGCGAGCAAAGCGTATCTGAATGTGTGCAGTCCTCCCTCCCGTTGTCCCCATGCTGCCAAGGGTCAGTGTCCCCACTGCCCACTGCACGCGTGTTCCCAGGAACATGCACGGTGGGGATGCAAGATCCTGTAGCACTCTGGGGCTCCGTCACACAACACCTAGCTACACGCCCAGACCTTCTTCGCCTGCCCATTCTTTCTTCTCAATTGGCAAACATTCGTTCTCCGTGGCCATGTCCGAGAGAAATGGGCTGCAGGGACGGCCAAGTCCAAGGAAGCCATCTGCCCACAGCTCTGTGTGTGTCTCCTCCCCCGGCCACACCCCGGCAGGGGCACTCTGCTGGCCGGCAGCCCACAGCCCATCGGAAGGAAGGCGGGCTCCACTGAAGCTTAGAGGGGGATTAGGCGGAGGGAGGCATGGGGGAGCCGATGGGTGCGGGAATGGGGTGCAGAAATCAGGTTCTATAACTGCTCAGAGAGGGCTGGCTTCTCCTGTGAAGGTGTAGGGCGGAGCCCGACTGACCCATAGGACTGTGCTCCTGTGTCCCTAAGAAATCACCTTGGCTGGTGGGAAGGGGTGTCGGTGGGTCCAGCACCTGGAAAGGGGGCTTCGTGAGCCAGGAGGCCAACCTTTCAGAGACTGTGTTCAAAGAGCAAGATGCCACCTTTGGTGTGTACACCACTGAGACTGTGTCACAGCATAACCTGCCCGAGCCGATGGATTTAGTGGAGGAGTTGCAGCTCATTGGGACTGGACCTCCTTGAGTCATCGTCGGTGGACAAAACTGGCCCTTCCCACTTCTGCAGGAAATGGGCCCTCCACCTTCCTGTGTCCCACGTCCAACCTCTCCAGCCTCAAGGGACAGAGAGGGAAACCCCGGGGGAGGGAGAGACCTTGCAGAGCAGGAGTCTCGTCAGCTCCATCACTTCCTACCTGGGTCCAGAGGAGGGCCAGGCGGGGCTGGGGGGCGGGGGGCCAGGTGGGGCTGGGGGAGGGCCAGGCGGGGCCCGGGGGGCCAGGCGGGACTGCAGGAGTGGCAGGGCCCCTAGGTACCCCTGAGGGAGGCAAAGGGCCCAGCCTTCCCAACGTGCTAAGGTCAGCCTTAGAAACACGGCCTCTGGGCCATTGCCTGAGACCCCCAGTCAGAGAAGCAGAAGGTCGCAGGCAGGGGCTTCCAGGTCGCCGTGTGGAGGACAGGGTCAGCCCACAAGTCCGTCCTGGGCGCATGCCATGCCCTTCCATTTCCTGTGCGTTGGGACAGGGTTGTTACAGTGTAGACGCGGAAGGGACGGGTCTTCCTGGAGACCATAGGAAGCGTCAGCATGAGCCTCGCCTTCAGCACATCCTCCTCAGTCAGCGTCCTGCCTGGGACCGGCTCCTCTCCTGTGGGTCTGTGGGAAGGTGTCATGGCGGCCTCTTCCCGATCTTTCCTTCCTCCAAGAGGGTGAGAGACTCAGCCCCTAATGACTGGTTATACTTTACAGGGAGAGGAAAGCCAGGAAAGACAGGGACCTCGTTGCTATGGCAACGGGAGCTGACCATCTGCTTCTTCTGTGTTGGCCGCTGGCCTACAGATACGCAGTCATTGCTAAGCTTCCCTGTCCGTCGGCTCGGCTTTGTCTCCGCAGGTGCAGGGGGAGCACCGAGGGGACCCCAGGTCCTTGCCAGGACCCTCGCCCTGCTACCTCTGCCCTGCGGCCCCCTATGGCTCCCGGGTAAGTCAGTGTCTGCGGCTGGAGGCGACCTTGAGGAGTCATGGCAGTCCGCGGTATCTCTCACTCCCATGAGACACCCGGGAGTCATTTTCTACTCAGACAGATGCCCTCACGTTGTCCGATCAAGTCATCACCCTTCTGGTCCCCTCCTGTCCCTCATGCTCTGGCCTCACTCCAGACAACAGCTCTCAAGGTTCCTATGGCAACAGGAGGGCCCTGACTCACGCTGTCGGGCTTTTGCATTGGCTGTCCCATCTGCAGGAACACTGTTCCCTGCGCAGCCCCTTGTCTGGCTCCTTCGTGCCTCCAGGTCTCTGCTCCTGCGTCACTTCCCAGTAAAGTCTACTCTGCCCACCCCCCTTCCCTCATGATACCACCTGGCATCTCTCCTCTCAGCAGACACTTTTCTTCCTGTGCTGTCGTATTTGCGTCCCCCTCTGGCAGCATATTAACTGAACTCGGATAAGGGTCTTTGGCTGACTCGTCCTCTGAGGTACCGGTGCCTGGACAGTGCCTGGCACCTCCAAGGGGCCCAGTAAACATCGCTGAGCGAATGTGTGAATGAATGAATGAACCTCCCTGAAGGACCGCTGTCCGCTTCTCTGAGTCATCCAGGTCCTATAACCCCGCCCTCCAAGCTGTTTTTGAAATTGAACGAGTTCTGGAAGTAGAACCTAGAGCCTTCGATGCAGCTGACACGTGTCTGCAAACGGACTCTTCTTTTCAAGTTTCCTTTCTTGTTTGACTATGAGCCGGGCCCTCCTGATGGCCCCACTTAAGACTGCGGTTGAGATGATAAGTTAGCTGTTGGGGAAACCATAGCATTCACTTTTGCAGAACCTGCTTAAAATGTGTAATACTTAGCCCGGGTAATATTCTGTGTGAATTTAAGAATAAGTGTGAGTTAAATATATTTTCATGTATGACTACTTTTTGCTGACTCTTTGTGGTTATCACAGAAAATAGTAGAAAAGAAGATCTCATTTGAGAAAATGCAAATCTTTGAGAAGAGATTTCTGTAAATACAGGAGGTGATCATTTGCTTTTGATTAGAAATTTGCATTTCCTGATTTCCTACTTGAGGGAAAGAAAAAGCGCGCAGCTTCGCTTCTCTCTTCCCGGATACTCTGGCCCTCTCCTTCGCTGACAGGCAGAAGGTCAAATTCGAGGAGTTTGGAACTGGATATCGTTAGAGGAAAACGAGTCCCAGGAACAAAATGCAGTTTCCTGGGAGGAAAGCCCTTCCCGCTTCTGCAAGCTTAGGAGACCGCCTGGGCTCCTGGGTGCCCCCAGCGCCTGGTGAGAACACCCCCAGAGCTGCCCCAGGGCCAGCCAGGGCGGGCGAGGACCCGGCGCTGAACTCCAGGTTCCATCCTGACTTACCCGCCGTCTACCAGCGACCGGCCGCGGCCCCTCCTGAGGTGTCTCTCTTTCCAGACACTTTAAATTATGCCACGTGAAGATTTGCAATTCTCATCTTCTGTTGCCAGACAGGGTGGGCATGCAAATACGTGCTGTGCATGCTCTTATGTTCCACCCGGCCGCCAGGGCTTTGCCCTGCAGGCGGGTCGCGCCGAGGGTGGGGGTGCGGCCGGGACCCAGACCTGAGCTTGAGCACCGACACGACCTTGCCTATGCCGAGGACGTGGGGTCCCCACAGTACATCCCAGGATCTCATCCTACCAACAACGAGCCAGACACACCAGGTGTTCACGGAGACGCCCGATGCCTCAGTAAACTAGGAAACGGGCGTTGAGGTACAGGGCTTGGCGTCCATTGTGTGAATGAGAACTTGACGTATCACACACGATACGTGCTCAGTAAATAATTTTCCCCGACAGCGGTCAGAACAGGTTTGACTAGAAGACGCTGACAGTACTACTGAGGAGCTAGGAGCAGGTGGAGGAAGGCACACGGGTAACTCAGGTTGGGACTCTAGCATAAAAGGACAGGCCAGCAAGCAGAGCCGGGTACGTTACAGGGTGGAGAGAAAGCGTGGAATCGGTGGAGCTACTTAGGAAAGCAGTGAAAAATGGTCCAGGTATAGCCCTGGCCAGTGCTGCTCAGTGGTTAGAGTGTCGGCCCATGCATCAAAGGGTCCCGGGTTCAACTCCTGGTCAAGGGCACGTACCTGGGTTGCAGATTCGCTCCCCGGGCCCAGTCAGGGTGAGTGTTGGAGGCAACCAATCAATGTGTCTCTCTCACATTGATGTTTTTCTCTCTCTTCCCCTCTCCCCCTCCCTCCCGTCCACTCTCTCTCTAAAAACCAATGTAAAAAATATCATCATCAGATGAGGATTATAAAAAAAATTGTCCTAATTTGGATTTGACTGCAGTCATTTAAAAACAAAAGTATTGAGCCTGCTTCTCATTATGTTTCTCAAAAAATGTCACTTTTGCATCATCCCTGACCTTGAATGACCTGTCTCTCTCTATTAGCAATGACATGTGTGACTTCGCTTTTGCTTTAAAATATCCAGGCACTCCTGCGCAGCTGGAGTGGTTTCTGTAGCTTTGTTACCACATATGAGGGGCAGAGCCCGGGTGGGGCCCAGGCAAGGCCGAGCTGAGGCTGAGCCGAGATTGGCGGAGGTAGAGCTGCTTGGCACTTGGCCATGCAGACGAGAATTCACGGCCAAAAAGCTTGGGAAACACTGAATTCTTACAGGTTGTCTTATTTGCTTTAGTGAGTTTCACAGTGGAATAGGCACGTCCACCCTGTTACTTATCCAGCTCTGCTTGCTGGCCTGTCCTTTTATACTAAACTAGAGGCCCGGTGCACAAATTCGTGCATGGGTGGGGTCCTTTGGCCTGGCCAGTGACCAGGGCCAAGTGGGGCTGTCTCGCCCAGTCTGGGAGGAGGAACTGTGGGAGGTTGGCTGTGGGAGCACACTGACCACCAGGGGGCAGCTCCTGTGCTGAGTGCCTGCCCCCTGGTGGTCAGTGTGCATCATAGCAACCGGTCAACTGGTCATTCAGTTGACCGGTCATAACGGCCGCTTAGGTTTTTATATATATGGAGTCCCAATCTGAGTTACCTGTGTGTCTTCCCTCCACCTGCTGCTAGCTCCTCAGTAATACTGTCAGCGTCTTCTAGTCATACCAACTCTGACCGCTGCCGGGGGAAAATCATGTGCTGAGCACTTATCGTGTGTGATACTGAGGCAGGAGCCCTCACGGTGTCGTCTGGGGCAGGGCCAGTGCTGGGGCAGGCAGTCTCCGTCAGCAGCCAGAGGGAGCCTTCATCCAGTGACCTCACACCCTCTCCAGGGTAAGAGGTCAGTGCGTGAGGCTGGATTGCTTTCTCAAGGCAACTGTGACAAAAGACCACAAAGTGGGTGGATTAGACCAATCGTTCTGACGGTCAGAAGTCCAAGATCCCGGTGTGGGCAGGACCCCGGAGAATGGCAGCGAGGCACTGGGGACCCGAAAGTGTGTGACGCAGTCCGGTCTGTGGCGGTCACTTCCCATGCAGACCTCTGGTGGCCCCTGTGAGGCGCTGCCGCTGTGCGGGTCTGGAGATAAGGGCACAGCTGGACTGCGAAACCCCAGGACACACACCTGCCTGTCACCCTGTGGTTCCAAGAACTGGCAGGGCTGCTGGTTGGAGAGACAGGTCTCCTTACATTTCTTTGTCCTTCCTTTATACCTAAGATAGGTTGTAAACAGGAGTGGGGGCAAGTAGAACATCAAATAAAGGTAGACAGCTGCCAGACTGCAAGCAGAACCCCTCTATAATTGGGGCTGTCACGACGTGCAGGTGGGCAGGCTCCACAGCTACCCAGGCGGGGTCCCGAGTGGCCAAGCCATCGGCCTTGCTGGGTCTCCTCCTGCCCCTCAGGCGTGGGGCCCGCACTCCCGGAGCCCATGGAGGGCAGGAGACACAGGCACGCACCACTCACGGGAGGAGTGGGGGCACTGGAGGCCAGTCCCCAGCCGCCTGGTCCCACGTGTTCCAGGGGAGCAGTGAGGCTGGTGCCGCCTGCTGGGCTGAACACAGGGCTCCTGAGGACCAGTGAGCCAGGAGCCATGCCCTGGGGCTGCAGGGAGAAGGTCCATCTGCTCCCACCAACCCCCAGGCCTCTGTCCTTGGTCCTGACCGGTGTTCTGTCCCTGAGCAGGCACTCGCCAGCACCCCTCTCCCTGGAGTGGCTGGTGCTGCAGTGTGTGGCTCCCGCTGTCCTGGCTGAACTGCCCTCTGCCCTCTGCCTCCTGCTGCTTTGGTGGGAAATTTCAGGGCACGGATCCTCAATGTATGGTCCCCCCGTCCCTGAAAGCCACCCTGACCCCGATCCCTGCCACAGGCGCCCGGAACTCCCAGGGTGCACTGCGGTGACTGCTTGTCATACTTCAGAGGAATTCTCTGCTTTTCCTTCTTTCCACTGGACTCTGAGCTTCCGGGGCACAGGGGCGGGGGGGGGGGGCACGCCTCAGCCAGCGGGTGCCTCCAGGCCCAGCAGCATCCTCCTGTGGGTGTGGCTCCAGGTGTGTGCCATGGGCCTCTGCTGTTCCTTAGTTGGTCCCCTGCACACAGTCCGGGGAGGCAAGCGCATAAATAATAAACCCTCGCACACGGCCAACCGCGAAGAGGCAGCAGGACCCCGGGTGGCCTCCCGGAGCAGCCGCTGACATTTCTGCATTATTCACGATTTCCTTCCCGGGCCCCTTGCGTCACGCTGTGTCTGCTTTAAAAGAAACGGGTTCTTTTTAAGATGTGTCCTTTTCCAGAACCCACAGCGACATCTCTCGGGGGTTTCCAGTGCCTTCCAGGCCGCGGTGAGACCTGCATTGGGGGATGAGCAATAAAAGGGACGTATTTTGCTGGGAAGGAAACATGTTAAATGCCACTAACCACTGCAGCCGCTCCAGCTTCGCCCCTGTGGTCCTCGCGGTCTGACCCAGCGCGAACCTCAGGGACGCTCCGCGGCCGCAGCCGTGTCCTAAGGCGCCGTTGCTGCCCTGGGCTGGCCTGGCCTCTGGCGTGGAGCACAGGCTCCCGTGCAGCCTGGCTGATGCCTTCCTGTGGTCCGGCGTCTCAGAGGTCTGACGCTTCGGTCTTTCCTCCAACCTCCATGCTCCCTCTCGCCTCCGTTCCTTGGCGCATGGGTTACCCACTGCCCCTCTGGGGCCTCCATTTCTGAAAACCCAGCCGTCCCCAAGCCCAGCCCAGTGTCACGCCCTCTGTGCGCTGTGCTGGAGGTGAGGAGAGGCCGACCATGACTCCCTCCCCTCTGCCCGGGCACCTGCCCCCGGGGTGGATAGTGCCCGGTTTCCTGGCTGAGATGATTCGCTCACCGTCCAGCCTGGGCACCAGCTCGAGCTCAGCAAGGGCGTGTCCCACCCACTGGGAGCTGAGCGCCAGCCAGGTACCCCGTGGGGTGTGGGCAGCACAGCGACCTCGGTGACAGGTAGACATGTCTGCATTGTTTCTGAATGTCCACACCCGTCACGCCCTGAAATTGGACGCATCCATCGCACCAGGAGAGAGGCAGGTGAAACCGTCTCGGGGCCGTCGGTCTGGTGCAGGGACGGCAGGGTTTCAGGAAGAGCCAGATCATAACTCCTCATGGCTCTGTGGGCTCATGGCTGCGGTTCACACCTCCAGGCAGGATCGCAGCCGCAGACCCAGGTGGACAGGCAGCCGTGTTCCGTCCGAACTCCCTTTACATGGACAGGCCGTAGCCGGGGTGCAGGGGTGTCCTCCCGAGTTGGAGGACGGAGTGTGGATGTAAACGTGGGGGACCGCCGTCTGCAGACCGAGGTGCGTTTCCAAGGGTCCCCAGGACCAAAGGGGAGACTCCGAGAGCACAGGCGCTCCCAGCGGGCAGGGGGCAGCGGAGGAGGACGCCGGGCATGCTGGCTGCCGGGCGCTCGGACTCCTGGCCGAGTGAGAAGGAAGTCAGTGTAACAGGAGTCACGTCAGCAAGTGAGGCAGCCGGATGGGGAGGTTCTGGGGCCACAGCGCCCAGTGCCCAGGGGAACGAGGAGGGGAGATGACCGGGGCCAGGAGGGAGGGCTCGGGCTCTGCCTCAGGGCGGGTTCGGGAGTTAGGAGGCGGCCACAGGCGGGCGAGGGAGGGACAGCGGCCTGGAGAGTGGGCAGTGCACACAGAGGACAGGCTGCGCCCTGGAGGGCAGCGTGGGGCAGGGTTTCTTCTGTTCCTGTCACTAACCTTTAAGGGATGGGGAGACGCGCCAGGCGGGCGCTATTTTTCAAGGCCATGTTAATACCACGCGAATAAGGCCATTTCAAAGCTTGTTCACACAAGGGGCCCAAATGCCCCGCGTGGCTTCATTAACGAGCTGGAGGGAGACGGACCGGTTCCGAGGAAGCCAGGCGGGTGCGCCGCTCTCCAGGGCCCGCCGTGGCGCCAAACAGGCGTGGGTCTTCTTCACGAAACTTCTCACCATCTGGGGCCTCTGAGAGCCGCATGTGACCCCCGGGACGGGCATGTGTGAAGCGTGGACCGGCCTGGGGTCTCAGTTCTCCTGCCTGGGCCCTGTCTGCCTCCCTCACTCTGCGGGGTGCACGCCTGCGCCCACTCCCCTGGACTGGTCCTGCCTCGCGGGGCAGCCTTACCCATGCTCAGCTGCTCTCCCCGAGGTGTGTGATGTTGGAGCCGAAGGAACGCCACTGGGGGGACACAGTCCATCCCTCATTCCACTGTGACCGCTGCTGTCACCCCCTGTCAGTCTCAAGGGGCCCGTCCTGTGGTTGCCACTGGGGTCTCTCCACGTCCATCGCCTCCCACGGATGCCCTGTCCGCGTCTCCACGGCCCTGATTGTGTCTCCTGCAGCTCCCCGCGCTGACCTCGCCCCTTAGCGCGCTGGGCCGAGTGGAGGGCCAAGCACATCGGACTTCCCGCCTGGACGCTCGCCCCACCGTCGCGCTTGTGCGGGTTCATTATCTTCTGTTGTGAAGGGCAGACACCTTCCAACTGACTTTCACAAAACAGGACAGACTGTGGGAGCCCCCGCGAGCTGCCCACCCCGCCGCTGTCTCCCGCTGCCCCCCACTGCCCCCCCGCTGCCTCTGGCTACCCGCCCCCCCTGCTACCTCCCACTGCCCCCCACCCCGCTGCCTCCCGGTGCCTCCGCTGCTGGTCTCCACCAGGGCCCAGGCTGGCACTGCTGTGTCCGGGCGTGGTCCTCAGGCTACAGCGAGAGAGGAAGGCAGAGCAGAGGCACGCTCTCACGCCTGCACGTGAACTCTCCGTGGGTTCAGAGGGTCCGGCGTTGGCCACGGGCTGCGTCGTGAGCCCACCCACCCCGTGGACAGGAGAGTCGGGCCAGGGCTGGAGCCGCCAGGGACAGAGGGGGGCATGGCAGAGCATGGCACCTGCTTGAAGGCGTGTCCGTGTCGTCCTCTGACAAAGACTCATCCTTTCAGGTCCTGTTCCAACGCGTCAGACTATGTGGCAGGAGGTGTGAGTGGGAGGCCAAGCAGGGAAGGAGCCGGGTCTCCTTCTTCAACTTCCCTAGGAACCGCAAGAAAAACCCAGGCAGTGAAATTAGCCAGAAAGCCTCAGCCCCCAGATTCCACAAGAGGGTGGTGTACTTCCTCAGTGTGGGCAGCAGAGGGCGCAGCCTGCTGGTGAGAGTGGTTTCGGGGCTGGCAGCAGGGCATGAGGAAGCGGAGGCCTGTGAGACGCTGTTCTTTCTGCCAGGAGAGAGAAGCATTTATGTGAAAGGACGCCGGGGAGGCGGACATGCTTCTGTCAGCTTGCACTTCTGTTAGTTCCTTTTAAATTTCCTACACCATTCCAGGATTGTCCTGGGGGAGGAGGGAGTCAGCCTTCTTTGGTGGAGAATTCACGCTTCTCAATGGTGTTTACTTGGTTCATGATAAACAAAACCCACGGCCAGTGGCCCGACATGCCAGGCAGTGATGTTCATTGTGCAGCACGAGGCTTTTAACATGCAGGGCCTGGCTATGGAGTCAGGGGCACTGCCCCCTTCCCCTGAGGCTGTCAAATCAGAAAAGGACAACAGCCAACACCACCGTGGCCATCGGTGTGAATGCCCTGTCTCCAACCATAAATGTGTAGGTCATCTGGCAGATGCGTCTTACTGGTTACGGCACATAATAAGGTTGTGTCTGATTGGTTAATTCTTGGTACTAGAAATCCTTATGAACAAGTATAGGCACCTGATTTTTAAAAAAGTCACTTTGGAGCAAGAAGGGAGGGTTATTATTATTATTATTATTATTATTATTACTAGAGGCCTGGTGCACAAAAATTTGTGCACTTGGGGGGTCCCTCATCCAGGCCTGTGCCCTCTCGCAGTCTGGGACCCCTCGGGGGATGTCCACCTGCTGGCTTAGGCCTGCTCCCCAGGGGATCGGGCCTAAGCTGGCACTCAGACATCCCTCTGGCAGCCCAGGAGCCCTCGGGGGATGTCCACTTGCCAGTGGGGAGCAGGCCTAAGCTGCAGTCGGACATCCTTAGCACTGCTGAGGAGGCAGGAGAGGCTCCCACCACCACCCCTGTACTGGCAGCCATCAGCCTGGCTTGTGGCTGAGCAGAGCTCACCCTGTGGGAGCACACTAACCACCAGGGGGCAGCTCCTGCATTGAGCGTCTGCCCCCTGGTGGTCAGTGTGTGTCATAGTGACCAGTCATTCCCAGTCTTTCTGCTGTTAGGGTCAATTTGCATATTACCCTTTTATTATATGCCCTGGTGCATGGGTGGGGGCTGGTTGGTTTTCCCTGAAGGGTCCCGGATCAGGGTGGGGGTCCTGCTGGGGTGCCTGGCCAGCCTGGGTGAGGGGCTGAGGGCCGTTTTCAGACTGGCCCCACCCCCTTCAGAGTGGGGCTCTCAGCTGGAGTGCCTGGCCAGCCTGGGTGAGTGGCTGATGGCTGTTTGCAGACTGGCCACAGCCCCTTCAGTGTGAAGGTCCCTGCTGGGGTGCCTGGCCAGCCTGGGTGAGGGGCTGATGGCTGTTTGCAGGCTGGCCTCAGCCCCCAGCCACCCAAGCTTCCAGTGGAGACTGGCTGGAAGCAGGTATCTGGGATTTATTTATCTTCTATAATTGAAACTTTGTTGCCTTTAGCGGAGGCCACAGCTGGCCAGGGCAGGCGGGAAGCTTGTCTTCCTCCATTGCCGGGGCAACCAAGCCTCCTGCTTGCTCCAGCTCTGTGGCTGCTGGCTGCCATCTTGGTTGGGTTAATTTGCATATAGTCGCTCTGATTGACTGGTGGGCATGGCTTGGAGCGTAGCAAAGGTATAGTCAATTTGCATGTTTCTCTTTTATTAGATTAGATTGTTGTAAATCAATCAAAATGATCCCTATTTTTTGAGTCAGGTCAGCAGAAATATGCTTCTGTGGTGCTGCAGAATTTTAGTGAGTCGTTTATGTGCCATGAGATGAGAAAGGTCGACCATGCTCACAGCAAGGTCGACCATGCTCACAGCTCAACTGAGCCAAGGCAGGTGGTCTAGAACCTTCTGGAAGGCACTGACACCTAAAGGAATAATTATAACAGCAGGCAGTATGTGAGGCCTTGAAGTTTCAGATAGCTCCTGGCTGTGCCTGCTGGTGCATGGGTCTAGCAGCCCCAGGAGCATAGAGCGGAGTTGGGTCATGTGTCTTTCTCATCCATGTGTCTCTCTCACATCCATGTGTCTCTCTCACATCCATGTGTCTGTCTCATCCATGTGTCTCTCTCACATCCATGTGTCTCTCTCACATCCATGTGTCTCTCTCACATCCATGTGTCTGTCTCATCCATGTGTCTCTCTCACATCCATGTGTCTCTCTCACATCCATGTTCTTTTTTCTCTCTCTCTCCCCCTCCCTCCCTACCCCACTCCCTTCCACTCTCTAGAAATCACTGGAAAAAATATCCTCAGATGATTAAAAAAAGAACACATTCTTCCTCCATGAATTTCTATGCACCTGTCTTGGACATCAGCGCACGCACACTGCTTTTAGGGCTTCACTAAACCAGTGTTCGTCTTCCACCCTTGAAGACAGAGAAAGATTGCAAAATGTCAGAAAATTTCAAAGTTCTCTTAGGTCATGAGCAGTCATAATCTAGGGGACAAGTCAAGCTGTTGAATTACCCGCCAAAGCTCACTGAGTGACAGAGTGGAATGTCTAGTGAAGGAATTGGAAAAATTAGAGACCAGTGTAGGCTGGGAGGAGTCGGGGATTTTTTGTTGTTGTTGCTAGATGATCTAGCCAACTCCTGAGAAATGAGTGGTTGCCATAGCAACTGTGCCTTCAGGGGCCACGTGGAAGGACATGGAAAGGGTGGGAAGGACACCTGGCTCGAGACATTAATTTTGCAGAAAGAAATTCAGCCAAAGTGATTTATTAAACAAACTCCATTTTCCTTCCAAAATTATTAGAGAAAAATAATTTCTATCATAAAACTCAAAGCACTGATGGGGCTCCCACAGAAACGGAACCCAGGTTGTTTCTACATGGAAATGCCCTGCCCTCCGCCCACAGCCCCTGTGACCTTGCTCCGATGCTGTTGGAGGGCAGCTGTCCGTCAAGGTCACCAAACCCTTTTCACCGAGCACCCGGGCGTCAGCAGGTGCTTGCGAAGGCAGTGCATGCATGACCTTGGCCCCAGCGGTCACTGTGGAGCTGACCGAATGAAAACGACCCCCAGGCATGTGAGAATGTGAAGTAGTCAGCAGATGAGGAGGAGGAGCTACTGATGGGAGCAGGGGTGTGGCTCAGAGAGGAAGGCTGGAATGAGGGGCACGGTTGTCACCGAGGACTTCGGGGTGGGGGTGGGTGACTCTGGGCGGGGAAGGGGTGATGCCCGGTGACAGATGTGAGCATGGCCTGTGTGAGCTGGAGAAAGACCCACATGGTGGGCAGGGGGGGCAGATAGCTGGGGACCACAGGCAGAGCTGGAAGGGATGGTGGGGCTTGGAGGAGTCACCTCAGGACCCAGAGACTGACCTGAGGGGTGAGTGACCACAGCTGGCTTCTCAGAGCGTGGGGTCTAGTCTTCATGCTCCTGCGAAGTCACGTCCAGCGTCGCTCCGTGGGGCCGGGGCCCTGGAGCCCACGATGTGGAGGCCAGCATGGAGGAGGGGCCAGGGAGAAATTGTCTGTGACGTGGTGTCTGTCAGGTCCTGGGGGACAGAGTCGGGAGGCACCAAATACAAAATGGGGGGTAGGGTGCAAGGACACCCCCAGGAACAGGGAGGGGCTGGGTGTGAACGCCCTCCCACTGCACCAGGGGCCCGTCACCCAGAGCCAAGAGTGAGGGCGGCGTGGACAGTGTGCAGGCAGACCAGGCTGCAGGGCAGGGAGCCCACAGACCTGTGAGCCCCCCTCCAACAGAGGCCAAGCAGTGCCAGGTAGCAGGTGAAAGCACTGTGACTTAGTTTCCCTACATACTGCACAGGAGTCTGGAGTCTGAGCCTTTGCAGCAGCCTTGAGCCTGAGCCCACAGGATAGAGTCCATTTGCCCAGGAAAACCATGAATGCAGTGTCCCAATTGGGCCACGTGTGCGGTGGGTGAGCTGTGAGCAGGTGAAGCAGAGCCACAGGCATACGCTAGACTGTTCCCAGCCAAACGGGCATGTGCTCACCCATTCTATTCCCCCCCAGCCACAGTGTCCCTGCCCCAGAGAGGCTGTAGCAGGGGTGGCCACTGTGGCCTGGGCTGCCCAGCAAAGGCTTCTGGAAAAGATAAACCTTGGGCATGGCCAGGGGTGGAGTGAAGGCGGGAGAGAAACTTGAGGCATGTGAGCAGCAGATGCTGACTTCACTTCTCACTGTTTGCAGAGCAGCAGCAGACCTGCTGGGTGTGCTGTGTAGAGACCAGAACCTGCAGACAGTGCCTCAATGCCGAGTGCTCATATAAGAGGAGCATGTCTTTCTGTTGCTGCACGGACTGATGTTGAAAATGTCAGCAGACCTGGTTGCAGGTAGCAACTTGGTGAATATCATGGAAAACGGATGCTTACTCTGAGGTCATTCTGAAGGCTTCCTGGGCCTGCCTTTCCCTGGACAGGTCTTTCCGTTGCTTAGTATTGAAAACCCCTGAGGCAAGACCTTTCCTTGTTGGCTTGGACAGACCCTACTGTGGGAGAAAACTGAGCCTCACAGAAAACAATTGATTTAATTGTCTCAGGAAGAGGGTCAGTCAGAGCTGTAACCCCATGCCCCCCAAAGAGCGACATGCATCCATCCATCATCTATCCATCCTGCATCCATCCATCCATCCATCCACCCATCCATCATCTATCCATCCTCCATCCATCCATCCATCCATCCATCATCTATCCATCCTCCATCCTCCATCCATCCATCCGCCCATCATCTATCCATCCTCCATCCACCCATCCATCCATCATCTATCCATCCTCCATCCATCCATCCATCCATCCATCCATCCATCCATCCATCATCTATCCATCCTGCAGCCATCCGTCCGTCCATCATCTATGCGTCCATCCATCATCTATCCATCCATCCATCATCGATCCATCCTCCATCCATCCATCCATCCATCATCTATCCACCCATCCATCAATCCATCCTTTCCATCATCCATCCATCCATCATCTATCCATCCTCCATCCATCATCCATCCCATTCGATCCATCAATCCATCCATCAATCATCTATCCACCCATCCATCATCCATTCTTCCATCATCCATCAATCAATCATCCATCAACTATCCATCCTCCATCCATCATCCATCCATCCATC
>NW_005871723.1:69610-88041 GCF_000147115.1 Myotis lucifugus | reverse complement strand
TATCCATCCTCCATCCATTCATTCATCTATCCATTTATCTATCCATCCACCATCCATCCATCATCTATCCATCCTCCATCCATCCATCCATCATCTGTCCATCCATCTACTCATCATCCATCCATCCATCCATCCATCCATCTATTCATCCATCATCCATTCATCTATCTATTCATCTATCCATCCACCATTCATCCATCATCTATCCATCCATCATCTATCCATCCAATCATCATCCACCTATCCACCCATCTATCCACCACCCATCTATTCGTCATCCCCAGGACTACCTCACCTGCACCTGAGGCCTCCCCAACAGCCTACAGCGATCCCCACCTCATCTGGTCCCAAGCACTTGTCCATGCTACTCAGTTGGCCATTGTCACACTGTCTTGCGACCTCTCTCATATAGTGATTAATATTTCATGTGTCTTTCCAACTAGACGTTTTATGTCTCCTTTTAATTTCTATTATTTTTACCAATACAGTATGTGGTTCTTCCTAAATAAGCTTTGAGAGTTGGCTGAATGAATAAAGTAAGTTCTATGATTTAATTCCTGTTCCCTGGGATTGTGTCGTTTGACTATATTTTAGGGACATAAGTTAAGACAGAGAGGAGTCAAGAACCTGGGTCCTAACATATGCCACAGTTGAAAATCAGGCAGTTAAAATAAATGAAGCCATGGCTTTCTGTTTTAGCTCTCATATTACACCTAGCTTTTGTTTCTAGCCCCAAACAGAATGCACGTCTTTGGTTAAAGCTTTAAGACAACGTTGTGTTTATTTGGAAATAGATAATACATTCTCTATGATTTCCTGGAATCCAGTTGATAGGAGACAGAGCAAGATGCCGTGAAGACAAATATGAATGAGTCAGAAGTTCATGGAGACTGAGAATGAGCAGGTGTGGACAAGTTGGCACACCAGGGACTCAGGAGACGTGGAACTGTAGCTGAGGGAGGCAGACACGTGGCCTGGTGGACAGCGTCTGTGGGAAGGGACAGAAGTATTTTTCTTCGGCTTTAATTCGGTGCTGACCTCCCATGTGACCAGCTTGGCATGTAAGGGAAGTGCCAGCACGTGGGGGAGGGGCTTGTGAGCTGCGGAGGGTCCGCACCATCTGCCTGCTGGCCGGAGACCCGGGGAGCCTGTGGTGATTCAGTCCGAGGGCGGAGAGGCGTCCTTCAACCCCGAGGCCACAGGCACGGGCAGATCCCTTCTCCCACTTTTTATTCTATCCAGGCCCCAGCTGATTGGGTGAGGCTGCTCGTGGGGGGCGGGCATCTGCCGTCCTGAGTCCCTGCTTGAAAAGACACCCTCTCTTGCAGACACACCAGGAATCCTTCTGGACCTGGGCACCCGGGCCAGTCATGGTGACACAGTTAGCCATCGTGGAGCTAAGGAGTTTCAACAGGAGCGTGACAAGATCTGAAATGTGCCTGTAAATACCAGTAGAGTCATTGTGGACCGCCTACAGCATGGAGATGGACACCACGCTGAGCAGGATAATTGGGAGTAAAAACGGAGGGACGTGAGCGGGGAGGCAGCGTGCTGAAGGCTCGGGACCTGGCTCACAGGGGTGGGGGTCATGGTCCTCTTGCTTCTCTCCTGCCCACTGTCCACCCCGCAGCCAGACCAGGAGAGGGCCTGCCCGAGCTCTTTATTCCAAAGGCTCCCTGCTCTTCCGACGCCTGTGGGTGCTCTACTCACCAGGCCTTGTTCTCTGAACGTAAACTGTAGGTAATAGGGGAATTGGGGGGCTCAGTGGTCAAGTATAAATGGGGCGAGTGGTCTCCAAAGCTCAACAGTGTCTATGACCCAAAGTTGCCACACTGGGAAACTTCTAAGTACACATGCCCACGCACACACACCCAGCGTCGCTGCCCTGGCGCGCTCACCTGCCTCAGGCACTCAGCCTGGCTGGGGCTCCAGGGTGCGCACTGAGTGCCCAGACCTGCCGGGAGCCTGGGGACGGTCCCTGCACCCTGCTCGGTGTCTGTAGGCGTGCTGGGGTGGGGGTGGCATCCTGGGTTTTTTTTGCTGGAACCTGCCCCCACCCCCCGCCCAGTCTTGTCCCCCTCGGGATGGGGTGGGCGGCCTGCCTGACACACAGCTTCACCAGCACCGTCGGCGAGGCTGCCTCAACCGGACCGGTCAGCAGCTTGGCATCTCCCAGGACGTTACAGTCCCAGGAGGCACCGCTGTGCAGAGAAACGTGGGTTTTCTGGAGCTTGGGGCTGATCTTTCTCCTCTGGGAGCCACTCCCCACATGCGGACATTTCACTTTTAAGTAACAAGTTAAATGAGGTTAAAAGATCTGTTCCTCCAGCATTGGTCCCAGTTTAAAGGCCCAAGAGTGGTTGTGCCTGGTGGTTGGAGAATTTGGCAGCACAGATGCTCAGCATTTCCTTCTAGAATGTTCCACCAGACAGCGCTGCTCCAGAGAAAGGCCAGCAGGATGGGGAAGAGTCTGGAAATACTATGGGGTGAGGAGCGATTCAAAGAGTTAAAGTTGTTTACCCCGAAACATTGTTCCCAAACAAGCCGGGGTCTGAGTTAGGAAACTGGGATTGGATTTCTCAAGAAGGACCCGGGAGCTGGACGCGGACTGATGTGGGGATGTGGGGAGTCCACCCTCTCCCCTCCGAGCTGGGACTTTCTGTTTGGAGGGAATGTGGAAGGATAGAGCAATGAGTGATTGCAGAGCCTTCGCCGCGGGGGCGGGCTCCGCCCTCAGCGCCTCTCGGTGAGCTGGTCGCCGCTGCATCAGCTCTGAGTGATGGAGGGTGCGGATCTGCAGCGGGCGCTGTTTTCCAATGAAAAGGACTTTGTTCAGAGGCGGTGCAGTGACCGCAGCCTGAGTGAGGGTACAGTGGGCGCGATGCCAGGACCAGTCCAGACCAGCACTCTCCAGGCTTCCCACTTGATCAGTGGGACCTTGTCCTCTTTCTGTGTCTTCCAGACAAAGGCTGTGTTTTCAGACCCCACGGGCAGGCCCGGAAGGGGCGATCGCTCTGCTGTGGGGATCGAGGCTGGAGGCAGCCTGTGACTGGTCTTGGCTCTTGGTTCAAGCCCGTGTTCGCTCCCTGTGGGCGGCGGGGAACGGGGAGGCGCGAATGAGTCCAGAACATGCACGTGCCCCTGCTGGGGCTGTTTGGGTGACTCCAGGCACAGGGCTGTCCTGGCAGAGGAGAGGGGAAGTGTGTGAAGGGAAGGCGAGCGCTGGCCGCACAGTCTGGCCACAGACCGGCCTTCCTCTTAACACAGCCGTGCCATCTCCCCTCCACCCAGCAGCCTGACAGGTGTAGGCTCGTCATCACCACTGTCGAGATTGTTTGCAGCGTCTGTGTCTCAGGGCTTGTTTGGGGTGCTCTGTGTGGGCCACTCTCATTAGTCTTTCTCGACAAGGCCATGATCCCTGTTTTACAGATGGGGAAACTGAGGTACAGGCCCAGGTGTAATCTCTTTATTGTAATTTGTAATTTATTGTTTTTGTAATTTGCCAAAGTTCACACAGCCAGGTGGTATGAGGCCCTCCTAACTCCTAGCTCACTTTCCCCATTTCATTGTGTTTCCCATTAAATCACCACCCACGTTCTGGGGAAGGTCATGTCCTTGAATCCCTCTTGGCATAAAAGAATGAGTTTTTCCTAAACAATGCCTAACTCTGGGAAGATGATTAAAGGTAGTATATGTATTCCATGTGAGTCTGTGTATTGTGTCATATGTAATAAGAGTGTGTGTGTGTGTGTGTGTGTGTGTGTGTGTGTGTGTGTGTGTAATGGGCCATAGGCATGGCCATAGATGTAAGGTCATCCCCGGGGGCTGTTGGTGGGCAGAGTTTGCCAGCAGGGGAGGGATGCAAATCCATGATCACTGGCTGAAGAAGGGATGTAAGTTCTGGTCAATCTGTGCTCATCCTGGGAGCGAGGGCCCGCAGGTCTGCTCAGGGGTGCCTGCTGCTGACTCGGTGTGGGCAGCCAGCGGGCACCCTCCGGTGCCTGGAAGACCCCGTGTTCTGCTTGTGTTTTCTGGAAATCAGGAGCCCCGTGAGCGCGCCAGGCCGGTGAGCCCCTGAGCACCGGTGGCGGAATCCCGGGCCGCAGGAGGGAGGCTGAGCTGCGGGTGGGTGGGGGGGGGGCGGCGTTGCAGTTGTCCTCACTGGTTGGGTCTTGGTGACATCAGAGTGACAAACCTCTTCAAAGACCTTCTGTAATGTGTAAGTGAGACAAGAGGCAGGCGAGCCGTGGGAGGGTGATATTTGGGTCAAGTTCTCACGGGGTCATTTGATGGCACAGAGATTTACACCCAATTAAATCAGTTCTGCGTCTATGGTTCAGTGAAAGTTGTAAATAATTTCCTACCCTTCTTACAGATAAGAAGAAGTCCTCAGAGACTTGAGCCAATAAAATTCTCTAATTACCGACCCAGTAATTTGAGTTCTAGAAAATGAGAAGAATTAAATACCAGCAGGGGTATTTACATAAGAACCATCACCCATCAATTAAGTAAAATGGGAAGATGAAATCGTTAATGTGGGGTTGATGCTACGAGGCGATCTTATCTGTGCTTGTTGGGTGATAAAGTAAAATATTATCCCTCTTGGGATGTGTGCTCTGTCCATATAACAAAATATCATGTCGCCACTAAAGTCATATTTTGGAAAAATTATTCATTATACAATAAAATCTCTAGGCCCTGCCCAGGGAACTCAGTTGGAGCGCCATCCAGATATGCCAAGGTTGTGGGTTAGATCCCCGGTCAGAGCACATACAAGAATCAACCAATGAATGCATCAATAAGTGGAAGCAGCAAACCTAGTTCTCTCTCTCATCAATAAAAAAATTTAATACAAGTTTCTATATTACAACATTACGGGAAAATAAAATCTAAAATGAGCTACAGAGTCCAAATATTTGTAAATAATGAGTAAAGAATACTAGGAAAACTTAATATAGGGACTATATACTATATTAGCTGTCTCTGAGTGTGAAATTATGATTAAATAATGCTTTCTATTTTATTCTTTCTGAATTCTTGTGTTTTACAATTAGCGAGGCGGAGAAGGTCGCCCTGTGGTGGGAGCGACGTGCAGGGCCTGGTGTGGCCTTGGGAGGGTTGGTAATGACACGGCACTCGTAGATGTCCCCTTGTAAACATCATGTGAATAAATCCGCGCCTAAACTCATTCTCTCCCCATGAAGTCCCTGAGCTCGGGACGGGGCCATGGCTGCTGGTCTCGCAGTCAGACAGTGGGCGGCTCCTGTCCGCTCAGGTAGGGCTGAGAGGGTGCTGAGGCTTAGGGAGGATGGCGAGGTGGAGGCGCAATTGCCCACAGTAACAGCGGGAACCCAGTGAGCTAAAGTTGGACTTGGCCCTCCAGGGGGGTGGGTTGGACCGCGGGAAAAGAGGGGTGGCTGACTCCGTCCCCTGCTGTAGGATGAGAGCAGCATCAGGGAGCTTCATCTAGAAATGAAATTGCAGATCTTCTCCACGAGACAGGCATTCGTCAGTAATAGTAATTGAGCACCAAGTGTGTGACAGGCCCCACACACGGCTTCAGCCACTGCAGACACGCAGGGAACAGCGGCCTTCGTCACTGGGCTCATATTCCAATGGGAAAAAAGCAAAATCTAAACAAATAGGCAAAAAACATTGTATATTTTATGATGATGGATTCTAAGGTGAAAAAAACATACAAGCAAACAAAAAAATAGGGAATGCATATAGAGTGTTTGGGGGAATAATTTAAAATTCTGAGAAGTATGGCCAAGCAAGTCACACTGAGAAGTTGACACCTGTCCAGACAGCTCAAGGGAGCGGATGGGGGCTCCCCGGGCCAGAGCGTTCCCAGAAGAGGAAGGACGGGTGCAGAGGTCCTGAGGCAGCTGGGCCTGGTCTGTACAAGGTCGTCACAGGGCGTGATAGAGTCAGGGCACCAAGTCATGTGTCATGGGTCGTTGGTAAGGATTTGGGCTTTAGTCCCTGAGCTTCTAGAGCAGGGGTTCTCAACCTTCCTAATGCCGCGACCCTTTAATACAGTTCCTCATGTTGTGGTGACCCCCAACCATAAAATTATTTTCGTTGCTACTTCATAACTGTAATTTTGCTACTGTTATGAATCGTAATGTAAATATCTGATATGCGGGATGTATTTAGGCGACCCCTGTGAAAGCGTCATTTGACCCCCAAAGGGGTCGTGACCCACAGGTTGAGAACCGCTGCGCTAGAGGGTGTCCGGGGCAGGTGTGTGATCTGAAGGTGTTTGGTGGGACCCCTCTGGTGCCTGTGAGAGGGTGACCCATTAGGAGACGATGGTGAAGCAGCGTGGGACCTTACCAGGCTGACAGTGACTGATCCCTTCTGCACGGGATTGCCAGGATGCGCCCACAGACTGGAGGTGGGATCTGAGGGAGAGAGGAGTCGAGTTGGGGGCGGAGTCCCTGGAAGCGTGGCGGGGCCTTTCTGAGGGGGGAGCACGTGGGAGGGTCCGCTGCAGGGCTCCGTGGGGATGGCAAAGTGTGAGGTTCGGCGGATGTTCAAGTGAGCGATGGGCCTGGAGGTAGGAAAGGTGTGAACATCCGCCTGGAACAGAGCCAGACGGTGACAGAGCAGGGCCGTCCTCCACGCCCAGTGCCTGTGTGGAGACAGACTCACGGCCCATTCATCCTGCAGGGACGCCTGGTGACTTTCCTGATCTCAGCGTCCCTTGCACCTGTCACTCACCACACCCAGCTGGTAACTGGGAGTCACTCAGAACTCCAGCGCCCATGCTGTGCCGGTAGGCCTTTGCTGAAGGTCTTCGCTTCCTCTGAGGGGCCTTCCCCTTCCCTCCCCCCGCTGGGGGCCTTGCCCTCCGAGCCTCCTCCTTCCCCCCACCCCTCGCTGGGGGCCCTTCCCCTTGTGCACTTTAAGGTCCAGCTCTGACCTACCCACTGGGTGACCCCTGAGCCTTCTGAGCTCCCCCACTCCGTGCTCTGCACATCCTGTCACCACGCCCCACCAAGAAGGGGACAGGCTCTCTGACTGCGCCACCCGAGACGCGCTGAGTTCCATGATTTCAGAAAACACCTGGATCCCCGGCCATCCCCCAGGAAGGCTGTTTCCTGTTGTAAAGCTCCCGTGTTTCTGCCCGTCCGTCTGCCGTTCAGGGCACAGTCCCTGGGCCACAGGAGCTGAGACGTCTGCTCTCCGCATCGCCAGCCCCTCCCAGGCCGAGGCGCCGCGTCCGTGGAGCAGAGGCACTGAGCGCGGTGGTGGACACGGACTGCCCAGTGTCCAGGGGTGAGCAGCGCAGATGTGACTTATATTCTCATGAAAGGGTCAAGCACACACAGTTGCATCTATATTAAAAATTGTAATAATTGTCACAAAATGGAAAATAAAAAACCCAGAATCATGAACGTATGCACTGGGCACCTCTTACTATTGGTTGTGAGGATCCAAACCTGAATGATACAGAACATTTTATAATTCATGGAGTCAATTCTTAGTCCTTTTTAAAAATATCTTTTTATTGATTTCAGAGAGGAAGGGGGAGAGAGAGAGGAGTAGAAACATCAATGATGAGAGAGAATCATTGATCGGCTGCCTCCTGCACGGCCCACCCTGGGGATCGAGCCTGCAACCTGGGCCTGTGCCCTGACCGGGAATCGAACTGTGACCTCCTGGTTCATAGGTCAACCCTCAAGCAGTGAGCCGCGCTGGCCGGGCTCTTGGTAGTTTTTTGTTCAACAGATACTTCCGGGTGTGTCTGGCTGGCTGTGACCCTGTGTGTCTGGTGCTGGCAATTCCATGATCACTCATTCAGTCTGTTCCGGCAGAGGTCAGAGGCCACAGGTAACTAGGAATCCATTATTCACGAAGCGATCGTGACTTTCGGAGATTCATGAAGACTGTTGGGGGGGCCCTGGTCAGCGGCTGGGGAAGCTCTCTTCTCTGAAAGGACACCTGCTCTGAGACCGAAGGTGAGACGAGGTAGCTGTCACCCAGGGAGGGGTTAGGCTCGCAGGGGAGAGGACTGGGTCGCTGGTGATGGGACCCAGGCGGGTGGCTGGGGAGAGAGGTTGCAGGAGGCTGTGCTGAAGGCGCAGGTCCCGGCCTAGGGTCTGGGAGAAGTGATCAGACAGGAAGCCCCTGAGTCAGGGGCCTGGCCTGGATTTGCCTTGAAATGGATGTGAGGCTGGAGTTGCCGTGATAGCAGGTGTGAGCACAGGAGGGCGCCGCTCCCTCTGTGGCATGGGAGGACCATAGCAGGACACCTGACATGGTACAAGCACTGGTAGGAGGCCCCCTGGCTCTGGGCTCTGTCACTCACTCTGATGGGGGGGCTCCCGTGCCCAGTGACATCCCGACTCCGGCCCAGGACACCTGCCGCAGGGCCCTCCCTGCAGTGGGCAGTGAGCGTCCATGTCCCCCAAGCTCATCATGGCAATTTGATTTCGTTTGAACTTCAGCTGTTTTCATTGCCTTTGAAATCTCATTCAGTTGAGTTTAATAACAAATAAATAATTCATGGCAGCCAGGAAGCGAAAGGAAAAGGAGAATAAAGAGATGTGTTCACCCAGATGTAGAAAGAGGCACCTTGTCACTCAGCCCTGGGCCGCCTCTGTGTCCAGCAGCTCCGCTTGCTCCTGAGCAGTCGTCACTCCGGGGGGAGGGCAGTCACTGTCAGGACACCCAGGTGCTCACGTCCAGGGCTCTGTGGCCAGGGACCAGGGACGGGAAGGGATGGGGGCACGTGTCCCACCACAGGCCCACTGCACCTGCTCACCTGCTCTCGGCCACCGATCTGCTCAGTGCCCAGCCAGCCTCTCTCAGCTCCAGGGTCCTCACTTGTGAAATGCAGGAGCCTTTCGTAAAATTACTGACTCAGGCAAATATCCTGATTGGATAGAAGACAAACAATAAGACCTGGGTGTTGCTGTGGTGTTCAAGTATCATGTCGCCAGGGATCACTTGCTTCTTGCAAGGGGGGGAAATGTGTATTTACTTGGAATAATTTAAAAACAGATAAAGCAGAACATAGAAAATGAGTAATAATTGTCAACATCTGGATGATGGGAATAAGAAAATTATGCTCTACTATGCTCTCTATTTTTCTAAGTGTTTTTAAATGACAATTTTCTAAAAGATTACCCACAAAGTTTTTATTGGTAATATGGACATTGTTCTTCCCTAGAGGAGGGACAAGAGAATTTGTTGATCTGATTCATAATCCATTGACCACCCATCAGAACCCATCAGAGGAACTATAACCCTGGAAAAGTAAGGCCCTGGATGGCATTAAAGATATTTTTTAAGGCTTGAATATAAGACCTGAAATAATAAAATACTTAGACGAAAACTTATGGATCTTGGTCTCCGAGGGGTGGTTGTGAACTTGACCCCAAAGGCAAGGGAAATAAAAGCCAAAATAAATGAATGGGACGACATCAAACTACAAAGCTGCTGCCCAGCAAAGGAAACCATCAACAACAACGGCAACCAGCAGAAAGGCAGAAGATATCTGCAAACAATTCCTTGATAAGGAGCTAATATCCAAGTTAATAAAAACACATACACGTCAACCACAAAGAAACAAACAATCCAATTATAAGTTGGGCCGAGGCCCGGCCGTGTGTTGTTCAGTGGCTGAGCATCCACCCATGCACCAGGCGGTCACTGTTCAGTTCCAGGTCAGGGCACATGCCCAGGTTGCGGGCTCCATCCCCAGTAGGGGGCGTGCAGGAGGCAGCCGATTGATGATTCTCTGTCATCATTTCTATCTTTCTCTCCCCTCTGCCTTCCTCTTTCTGAAATCAATAAAAACATATTTAAAATATTTTTTAAAATGAGCAGAGAACCTGAACAGATTCTTTTCTCGACAAGCATGGCCCACAGATCTATGGCTGGGCATGCTGTGATGGCTGAACAGGAGAGGGACTCTCTGGGCTCAGGGTCTTCATGGGGAGGGTCTGCAAGGCCAGCAGCCTCAGGGGCCTGGAGGGTCCACACCAAGGGGAGATGGGGAGAAGGAGGAGACCTAGAAAATGCAAAATCCAGTTATTAAAACTGACTAAATATGGATGCCTACTTTTTAAAGTTGACTACAGGGTTCTGGGTGGCTCTAGAGAGAAGCGTAGGTAACCAAACAAGAAAGCAGAAAGAGAGGAAGCCGTGTGCTGCTGGGCTTCTCTAAGGTGATGCATTTAACAACTGTGGACTCAGGGGACAGGTGGGTGGGGAGTTGGCCTTAGAGCAGGGACCACTGTTGCTCTCCCTGTGGGGTCAGATGCAGAAATATTCAACTCAATACATTCGTTCCATTCGATCCCACTAAAGGGTTTGAGGGACTGATGCCCACTCTGCTCACCTGTGCTGGCTGCAGGGGGCCTGGAGGCCTGGCGTCTGCCCCGTATGTCATTGAGGGCTTGCGCTACAAGAAGTGGAGAGGCCCTTGGGTGACTCTGCTTGTTCCAGAATCCCTGTTGAACCTGGTGTTTACCCACAGGGGCTGAACTGTAATAGCCAGAGATCAGCAAACAGATAAGGGCAGAGAGAAACTCATGAAGGTGCATCGGGCCCTTATGATAAAGGTGCATAGCAATCGGACCGAAGCCGGACCCCGCACATCAAAGATATGGGATGGAACCAAAGGGGGCGGGGCGTGGGCAGTGGGGAACGGTTCCCACAGGAGTCGCCAGCCTTGACTTGAGATAGGGGGTTCTTAGGAGGTTCCGCTTTTAGGTCTCCGCCCTCCAACACCATAGTCGGGAGGTCTCCATAGTCGGGAGGTCATGGAGCAGACAGACCATGGTCACAGGACAGTATCTGGAAGTTGCTTGTCTAGTCAAAGTCAGAGAATCTTCCATGGTCTGGGCATCTGATCGTCTGCAACGACGAGAAGCGACCGGAAAGTGAGAGCTTGGCGAGGGCTGTGGGCTCTGGCGCAGCTGTACAGGATGGTTAGAGAGGAGCAGGCGTGGTGGGCAACCTGAAGAGAAGACCTGAGAGAGCCGCTGTGTTCCTGGGCCGGAAGAGACCCAGCCCATGCGGAACGAGGGCTCCAGGTTCAGCTGTAAAATAGGTGGGACAGAAAGAAGGATTGACAGGTGTTGTGCTCTAGGCTTGGTTGGCCGGACAGACACAGGCCTGTGATGATGGGCAGTTATTGCCAGCGCCACCACCTGTGGAGCACAGCTTCTCCCTCCGGCTTCAGCAGCTGAAGCTGAATGGAGCCACCACCCCGGCGGTGCCCAGTGTCCTCGTCTGCACCGGGGGAACCCTGTGTCTCCCTCCTGAGAACTTGTTGGGAATCAGATAGGAAGACCTGGTCAGGCTCCCCAGAAGTGCCGGCACACAGTGCGCCCTCAGTAAACATCGGCCATCAGTTCATAGGCGTGTGCACTCTGGAGGCACCTGTCGGAGTGAATCATGATTTATGCCCCAGGTGAATGGAAAATAGGTATTTCAGTTATTTTCTTGTCTGGGCGGGGCTAGAGGGGACCATAAACATAACAACAAGCAGGTGTTTTTTCTGTGTTTGCAAGTGTGGTTTAGTCAATGATGAAATTAGATGTGTCGTCTCATCTTTTTCTTTTGTCCTCAGACTGGGCCACACAATCCCATCTAAATTTAGCTAAAGAAGATCTACACGTGGTGTCTTGATGGGAGGGTATGACAAACCTTCAGAGCGATCATGTGTAGGCAGATGGTGTAATTAAGGGCAATTTTCCCACATCATTAAAATATTTTTAGGAATGAGACAGGATCCTTTTTCTTGATAGAAAAATGGTGAAGCACGCATATTTCTAATTTTTTTAAAGTTTTGCTTAAATTTCATTTAGACCAGAATGGGCAGGGATTGGGTAAGGACCCCAGGTTTCCAACTCACCCTCTTCTACTCCAAACATTTTTTCATGCCTACAGGATGTAATGCAAGTCAAAGACTAGGGACGCTGCCCAGAGATGGAGAATTTGAAATGTCCAGCACCCTTGAAGGCCAGGTTGCAGGTGGTGTGGACAGTAGATGTTCGATCGAGTGTGATTATGAAACATCACCAACACTCACGTCAGAGTTGTCATCAGACCTCAAGTAACTTGCTGTCAGAGAGCTCAGTCCCCTGGTGACTTTATATTGAGTCTTCCGTTATCAGCAGCAGAAGAATGAAAAAAATCTATGAAGTTTTTTTGACAAGGAATGCATTAAGCACAAGCAAAAGGAATCCTCCAGTCAGTGTTGGGAAAAGTTGCTACAAACTCTCGTCTTCACAGAGTACTTTGCAAGAATCTCTTGCAAGCATTGAACTCTGGCTGGTCACAGGGTAGAACCACACAGACCCTCATTTAGCCCGGCCCTGGGCCACCAGCAGGTCTCAGCAAATAGTCATCCATGGCAGAACCATCCCTTTTGAGTGTTCTTGGCCCTGCTGTCTACTAGCTGAGTTGCCTTGAGCAAGGCACTTCAACTCAGCAAGGTCTCTGTTTTGTTATCGACAAAATGGCGACAGCAGCGCCTACACCACAGGGATATTATAAAGATCAAGTAGGATCATGTAGAGTGAGTTGGCCAAGCCTGACACAGGATAATAAAGCTACCCTTTATATAATTGTTGAGGTGAAGGAAGGGGGAGAAGGAGTGGGATCGAAGCACAGAGGTCATTTCCCAGTGAACCTCGAAACTTGCCCCTGAGTTTCATCTCCCTGAGAAGGGTCACTTCCTGTCCCATCCCTCTCCTGGCGCCAGTTGCCCCCAGCAAACACCAAGAGTGGGGGCAGGGCTCTCAGTGTTGATTATGTAATTAATCAGGGAGCCTGTCTCACAGAGTTCCACTTTCCTACATGTTCCTACAGAAGAATTTAATAAAGAAGGATGGATGGTTGGATGGATGGATGGGTGGTGTGATGAGCAGATGGACATTTACTTTCTTTTATTAAATAAATTTTATTGATTTTTTATAGAGAGGAAGGGAGAGGGATAGAGAGTTAGAAACATCGATGAGAGAGAAACATTGATCAGCTGCCCCCTGCACATCTCCTACTGGGGATGTGCCCGCAACCCAGGTACATGCCCTTGACCGGAATCGAACCCGGGACCCGTAAGTCCACAAGCCGACGCTCCATCCACTGAGCCAAACCGGTCAGGGCGACATTTACTTTCTTGAATAAAATTTTTATATCTGCCCTAACTGGTTTGGCTCAGTGGATGGAACGTCGGCCTTCAGACTCAAGGGTCCCAGGTTCGATTCCGGTCAAGGGCATGTACCTTGGTTGTGGGCACATACCCAGTAGGGAGTGTGCAGGAGGCAGTTGGTCAATGTTTCTCTCTCATCGATGTTTCTAACTCTCTATCTCTCTCCCTTCCTCTCTGTAAAAAATCAATAAAATATATTTTAAAAAATTTTTATATCTGACTTTGATTTGCAAAAAAATAAAATACTTTCTTTCTGAGTGGCCTTTAGAAGCCAGTATCCCCCTGAAATTCCTCTTGTTGAAGGAATAGGAAGCATTTGTGTTCTGGCCTCTACTACACCACCAAGGCCTGCCAGCAGATGTGACCTGAAGGAATTCACTTAGGTTTAGATTTGCTAATTCTTCCAGAAGATCATTGAGTGAGCAGGCGACCCATTTAACTGGTACTTTTCCCAGCAAAACCAAACCTGAGACATTTGTTCCTCCACAGGTGTTGAGAATTCCGTCATCCGTGCCATCTTAAGATTCAAACATTCTTGCCCTTTCTTTAAGTATGTGAACCATCCACCTTTTTAAAGTAGGGATTTCTCCTTGTTTCATTTCTGACCTGTCTCTCTTGACTTTTTCTTTACTTCTTAATCCAGCCAAACTTTTGTTGAATTAACTAAGGTGAACTTAGGGAACAATTTGAATAAAATAAAACAATGTGAACTGAAAAAAAAATCACCAAATTTCAGGCTCTTATGGGGCCCAGGGCTGAGTCAATTCTCATTCTTAATCCTTCTTCATGTCCAGTCTGAGTTGGTATGTGGCACCTCAGAGTGACCCCATAAGACTCCCCAAGACCCCCAGGCATCGGAAAGATCTCTCTTCACTAACTGCTTTCTGTGGCAGCAAAGTGACCCCACGGGAATAAATACATGCTCCACCAAAAACATGCATTAAAGAGCTTGCTTGGGGCTTGCAAGAGGCAGCCTGTCGATGTTTTGCTCTTGCATCCATGTTTCTCTCTTTTTCCCCCTCTTCCCTTTCCTATCTCTGAAAATCAATAAAAATATATTTTTTAAAGGGTTGCTTGCTTAGACTATCAGAAACTTAATCTAGTCACTCATTTCCCAAGCATTTCACTTACTAGACTGATTAAGACATCTTGTTATTGTATAAAAATCACAAATATATAATTACACTTTCACATGATGTTCACAAATTGTTCACTCAAAATAATTTATTGGCAGATCGATGGTTCACATGCTTTTACCTTTGAGGCAAATATACTACTAGAGGCTCGATGCATAAAATTTGTGCATGGGTAGGGTCCCTAGGCCAGGTTGGCGATCAGGGCCAATCTGTGGGGTGACCGGTGGGGTGATCAGGGGGCTCCCACTGGCACCCACCTTGGCCAGCCTGGTGCTGTCCACTCGCCAGCCCCTCCCCCTGCTGCTGCCACTGCCGCCAATCACCTCCCTCTGCAGGGAGACCGGTGGGGCCATCCAGGGGGGGAGGGGACCCGCTGGCACCTGCCTTGGCTGGCTTGGGGCCTGAGGGCTGGGAGCAGCTCGTGCGTTGAGCATCCTCCCCCCTGGTGGTCAGTGCACATCATAGTGACCTGTCGTTCCGCCAGTTGTTCCGCAGTTCGGTTGATTTGCGTATTAGGCTTTTATTCTATAGGATATTTTAGGATATATTTTGTCCTCTTCTTCATCAGGGATATTTTTTAAAGGATTAAGTACTAGAGCCCTTGCCTTTTCCTTCTCATATTTTATGTTGGCATACTGGGCTTTAAGGGAGTCTGGTTTTAGATGAGAGTAGGACAGTAAATCTTGCCTCAATGCTGTTTTTTAAAAGCATGTTCAGTCCTAAAAGTGAAGTGGGTTCCTTTCTCTCCCTCCTCTAGCTTCACTTGCAAACCTTTTTTTTTTTTTCATTGGTCAACATGACGGGGAACCTGCCAGCTCACTGCTATGAAACAACAATATTTGCAAAATGAACGTAAAATGCCTTGCGCTTAGAGATGGCTGCTTATTGAGCTCAAGGAAACTCATTTGCTAACCCTGGCCTGCCTGTTGGGTGGATGGGAGATCCCTGGATAAGATGGAGATGGTCCAGGTGAGCAGACAGTGCTGGAACCACGGAGGGTGTTCCTGAGTGATGAACTTGATGGTTCAGAAAGTCCCTTGCTGCTCAGTCTCCACCCTCCCGGGGGCGGGGGGCATGGAGGTGGAGACAGAGCAGCACTAATATCTCTGATCCTCTGCTTTGGGGGCGCAGCCTGCTGTCATCTTGACTCCTACTGAGCGAGAGGCATCTGGGTGAGCTGAGCTGCCAGGGATAGTGGGACTAAAGAGATGCTGGTACCTCAGTGTCAGGTGTGGATGCTGAGAGAGAGGAGGAATACACACAACCTGGGAGTGGCGCGAAGCGGTCAGTCTAGAGTCACTGGCCCAGAGAGCTGGATCTTGTAAGAGGTTCGCTCAGTTCGAAATCGGTAATAAGGATTTACAAGTCATTTCTTCAGGCACCGGTAAATCTTGTCCTTCTCCGAGTCTGAAATGGCGTGTCACCTGAAATGTCTTCCGCTTCGTGTCTGAGATGCCATGGTGGGTGGCACCCCACAGATTGGGGCAGAGAACGGAAAGTCCCAGGATAAGCAGCAAAATGCCGTGTCACTGTTTCCAGACGACCAGTGGCACGTGGCTACTCTTGAACACTTTCCTGAGGGTTGGGTCCCCGTCATAAGGAGGGCGCTGGCTTGTGAGGGTCATGAACGTCCTTTGGACGGGGTCTTGTGCCCTTTGACAAGGTGGCAGGCACGGGACACGCAATGCTGTCTGCAACAAGGGCGCCGTGGTGCTGTCCTGGCGGTGTGGAGATACCTACTCCTTGTGCTCATCAGAAGCAGCCCCCAGGACCTGGGCCCTCCCACGCGTCCGTGTACACCACGCCAGACATGAGTCATCACGGTCAGGCTAGCGGAAGCTTTCTCACTTTTATCGACTTCCCAAGAACCAACTTTTAACTCTGTCTGTGTACTCTGCTGTTTTCCTATTCTCTATTTCATTCACTTCCTCTCTGTTCTTTATTTCTCTATTTCGTCTACCGGCTCTGGGTTTAGTGTGCTTTTCTGCGGGTTCTTACAGCGGAGTTAGGTTATTGATTTGAAATCTCTTTAATTGAGGTGTTTACAGCTATGATTAAATATAATTCCCCCCGAGCACTGCTTTCTCTGCACCCGGACTTTTGCCAGGAGGTGTTTTCATTTCCATTCAGCTCGGAGTACTCTTTAATTTCCTTCGTGGTTTCTTCTTCAGTCCACAGGCTGTTTATGAGTGTGTCTCATCTACACAGAGTGTGAGTTTTCCAGTTTCCCATCTGTATGGCTGTCTAGATTCAGGCATTCTGACCAGAAAAGAGGGTAACGATTTTTAAAAAAATATATTTTATTGATTTTTACAGAGAAGAAAGGAGAGGGATAGAGAGTTAGAAACATCGATGAGAGAGAAACATTGATCAGCTGCCTCCTGCACACTCCCTACTGGGTATGTGCCCACAACCAAGGTACATGCCCTTGACCAGAATCGAACCTGGGACCCTTGAGTCCGCAGGCCGACGCTCCATCCACTGAGCCAAACAGGTTAGGGCTAGGGTAACGATTTAATCTTTTAAAGTGCCCTGAGGTGTGCCATGTGGGTGGACACGGTGTGCCTGGATCACGCTCCGTGTGCCCCTGGGAGGAGTGTGATCTGCTGCTGGTGGGAGCACTGAGGATGCCTCGAACTTGATCAAGGATCTGGGTCTCCAACAGGGTTCCCGCCGGCACACGAGCACTGTGTCAACTCAACAATCCACCAGCAATAATTCAATTCTCTCTTCTATTTGCAAAACCATGTTGCAGATTCCAAGTTCACGGCCTTCATGGGCTTGGTTATTGGATAAGTTATGTGCCGCTCCAGAACGTCAGTGGAACTTTTTTTTTGGCGATTTTCATGTGGATAGAACCCGGCTCTCCAATTCTTCAATCCATTTGCGCTCACTGTAGGCAGCAATGCCTCCTTAGAAAACACGGCCAGGAAGGCATGAGTGAAGGGCCATAGTCCTTCAGATGAGCACCAGGCAGGGGCTGTTGAACTGGAAGGTGTGCCATTCAGTCTCATCAGCTAAAACCGGTGACTTTTGAAATTCTTCTTGGCTCTAGACTTTAGAGAGTTAGCAAAACTCTCTAGAAGTTGTCAACTCATACACGTTTTGGTAAATTAAACATAAAATAGTGAAATAAAGCTATGCTGAACTGATATAAGGGAAAACTGACCTGTAAGTAAGGTGACCATAGAGTTTATCATCCAAATGGGGCACTGGAACAGGAGGGGAGCCATGAACATTCAGGTCAAGGCAACTGATATCAACTTGGGCAGGGCTGGGAGGAGCCAGGAGGATTTAGGGCTGGGAGGAGTCAGGAGGATCCAGGGCTGGGAGGAGCCAGGAGGAGCTGGGGCTGGGAGGAGTCAGAAGGAGTCAGGGCTGGGAGGAGCCAGGAGGAGCTGGGGCTGGGAGGAGTCAGGAGGAGTCAGGGCTGGGAGGAGTCAGAAGGAGTCAGGGCTGGGAAGAGTGGGGGCCTATTGTCACCTGGTGGAGGTTTCTCATTTCCCAGGGATTTGGGGGCATGTCTTCCCTGCCCTGAACCAGGAGGCTGTCCCCTCAGTGGATCACCCAAACATGTCCTGGGATTTCCTTGTCAAGAACAATGTGAGTGTTGTTCTCAGCAGACCCCCTTGCAATTTTTTTTTTAAATCCTCACCTGAGGATATTTTTCCATTGTAGTTTAGAGAGAGTGGAAGAGAGAGGGAAATACAGAGAGAAATATTGATATGAGAAAAACACATGGATTGGTTGTCTCCTGCATGGATGCCTGACCCGGACCTGGGCCAGGGAGGAGCCACAACCGAGGTAGGTGCCCTTGACCGGAATCGAACCTGGGACCTCAGGCTGACACTCTACCCACTGAGCCACACCGGCTAGGGCTCCCCTCACAGTTTCATGCACAAGTGTGAGAGGGTCGCTTTTCCTTCCCCTCCTTTGCTGCGGGGCTCCCAGGCTTTGTTTGCAGTGACACGTGGAGACCTGGGCACAATGTGTTCCGTGCGGAGTGTGATGGTTCCACGCTTGGCTAAGATGTGGAAGGTGTTTTTTAAAAAGCATCTGTATGTCCAAGAAGACCCCGCTCTTGCAAGCCTCGGACTGAGAAGTGGCAGTCAGACTGAACA